>NC_081845.1:53478351-53779914 GCF_963259705.1 Myotis daubentonii | reverse complement strand
CATATTTTTCTATATATTGATCCATATATGCACTCTTCCCCACTGATTATTTCAAAAAGAGTGTCACCATTGTTTTACAAATTTCAACAAAGCATCTTGCTGTGATTTTAATGGTCATTACATGAAATCCATATATTAACCTAGGGAGTATTGTCATCTTCACTATTTTTAGTCTTTTAAATAAATAATATGGTATAGCTCCCTACTTACTCAAGCCAGCCTTTATTGTCCTCATTAGAGTTTTATAGAATCTTCAAATAAATCTCTTTGTCACGGATTATATTAATAGCCAAGAACTTAATGTCCTGTTGCTATTTTAACAGAATCTGCATTTTCATTGCATTTTCCAGCCTTGTATCACTAGTTGTTCTTTACACTACAGTACAAGGGATCTTTCAGAAACCATTCTGTTTCTATGCTTAGAACCCTTCAAAAGTCCTCAGGTCTTTTTAAAGAGACCACCCATCTCCAAAACACTTTCCCTCCACCAGATGCAAAACTTGTGTGTGCATGAGGTAGGCATCCCTGAGGGGGGCTTGTGCCAGAGACAGCACAATATGCTCCCTGCTCTTGAGAGCTTGTCTGGAGGTTCTAGCAGGGGAGCGCAGCTACTCATGTACCCTTGACCAAAGACCGGTCCTTTCCTGGCGGGGGGGGGGGGGGGGGGGAGGGGGGAGTAGGTCGTCCCCTTCGACCTACCGAGCGCGCAGCTTCAGCTTTGGGAGGGACGCACATGGATCGGTGAGGGAGGAGGGGGACACCTGCCTAGCCAGCCAGATCAGCCGAATCAACCCTGGCGATCAATGGGGTGACAGATGTCGCAGCCAGATCGACCTCACATCCTGCTCCCTGCTCTTAAAGTCCTGACACCCCAGGGGAAAAGCAGATCTCAACTGAAACAGGTCAGAGCTTGAGACTTGGTAATACATCCCTAAAACGTGAAGTGCAACTTACCGTTATATTTGTTGGGCGCGCATGGTAAGGTATTTGTCACAATGGACTGAAATCAAAGATCAACCATGGAGACAACCCCCAGCTCTGTGTCAGACTGACGTTCCTCTGACTTCTGCCAGAGCCACTGATGGGGGAAACACATGGTCAGTATAAGAGAGTGTGAAGTAAGGGTTCCTGACATACCTTCATCTACATGGGAGATCACTGTTTGCTGTTATTTGTTTTTAATGACCAGCTTAAAGAACAGGGTATATCATTCTGGGGTTATCATCTCCAGAAGTACAATGACTAGGGGTGGTTCAGAGGGACTGGATTCCCTGGGATCCCCATGGATGGTGGGAGTAGCAAAAATGCCACTGGGGGGCGTTTTCAATATGATTTGTGCAATGAAATTCTGTCCTAAATGTGTTAAAAATAGAACGCATAAAGAAACCTTAGTTTCACTAGTTTGGGGTGTTTTTTTTCATCAGTTTCCCTGAAAATTCCAGCGTGGTGTAGGGGCAAAGAGCACTAACATTACATGCCATTGGACCATTTACCCTCCTTGCTCACTGACATCTGTCAGGGCAAAACAAGGTTAGTCAGGGACAGCAGCACATTTTTTTCACACCAGTATAAGTGCTCATTTTAGATTGCACTCTAACTTTTAGTCAATGTTAGTTTCAAGAGTATTTCCTGTATGCAGCTACATGCTTGATTCTGATTTGTCATTGTTGTTGCTGTTTCTTTATAAATAAAATTTTAACACTTCTTCTATAATAGATCTATCCCATTACGCTTATGTAATATTTTCTATAATAAACTTCATCACTTTTCTTTGTTTTCTCTTTTTATTTTACATGGGTAGAATGTAAAAATATTTTAAACTTAGTTTTGTTTTTAAAACCAAGTAGGATTACAATAGCTTTTGTAATCTAATCTTACTACTTTTATTCTTATAGAGCATATAATCTAATACAGTGATTTATAAACTCAATCAGGTGGTGGATCTTTTTTAAGTAGTTATGATATTCTTATATTTCTTATAACATCATAAATATTAAATCAACAAGTATTTATTGAATATTATGTGCTGAGTTGGGAGGTGCAGTAGTGTATCAGTTTACTTTAGGGGCATACTAAATCACCCCAAAATGTTTTGGCTTTAAACAACTATAGACTGTTTCCCACAATTCTGTGTGAAGGCTGCAGGACAATTCTAACCTGAGTTAGCTGGGAAGACCTGTGCTGGGCTTGCTCCTGTGTCTGTGGTCAGCTAGCAGATTGACTAGTGACTAATAAATATAAGATGACCTCGCTCACATGCCCACCAGATGGGGTCTCTATGTTCCGCTCCATGTGACCACTCATCCTCCCGACCAGCTCAGGCTTGCTCACGTGGCAGTCCCAGGGTTCCCGTCACAGCAAGAGCGTGCAAGCCCCAATGCACAGGGCCCTTTTACACCCCTGTCTGCATTATGTTTGTTTGCTCATGTCCTAATGGCAAATTTCATGAGCAACCTAGGTTCAAAGGGTGAAGAAATAGATGCTGCCTATGATGGGAGAAAAGTCACATTGCAAGAGAGAAGAGGCAAGGAAGGGAGAGCATACAACCTGCCGCAGTCCACCCCTGGCCACAAATTATTCACCTTCTTTTCACATGCACAGTACACCGTTCCTGTCCCAGGACATCCCAAAATCACATCCAATTAAAGCAGTAATTTTGAAGTCCAAGATGTCATGACCTAAATCAAGTCCACATGTAGTTCCTCTGGTCCCAGAGGTTGATGCCCTTAAAAAACAAGTTATCTGTCCTCACCTCTCCAACATACAATAGTAAGACAGTGACAGAATAACTGCAATAGGCATCCCCATTTCAAAAGGGAAAGAGTGGAAGATACCCAGCAGTCACCAGTCCATAACAATTTTGAAATATAGACGGGCATATGTTGCCAAGATTCCGTGCTCTGGGAGCAGAGAATGTTTCTTTCTAAGAGTTCAATTTTGCTTCCTGGCAATAGCTCCCCAGATTACTTCTCTCTGATTCTCCCTGAGAGTGGCTGTCTAATCCACTGTCCTTCAAGGCCACGGCTTCACCCTCTGAGCTCGTGGCAATGCCTTCTGAGGCATACTTCCTTTTCCATTAGAATGACCCACGTGTGCAGCTGCCTGCTGTTAGGAGGACAATTCTCTGCAGGTCTTTTGCATTCTGAACATCTTGCAAGTAGAGACAGTGACTGCTTTTGCTCTGGACTATCTTTTTTTCAAAGATTTTTATATAGTGAACAGCCTTGGAAAGTAGAGAGAGTGCTGCTTTCTGGGTAAAGGGCACTTTCGCTTCTAGCCCTGCAAGACAATGATGATGTCTCCCTCTGGAGCACGGTCAGGCATGCTTTCTGTCCAACACAGAAGGCTCAGGCTTCCCATCTTCAGGGTTCCTCTCCTGTGATGTAACCCATCGCATGTGCAGTCATCCAGCTCTCTTCGTATCACCCTGTGGGAATTGGGGCTCAAAGAACTAACATAAATATGCTCATATTCATGCTGTTCGCTATGCCTTAAATAATTAACTATTCTTTGCCTCTGACCCAAAAGGTTCATATCTTTTGTCAGCACCCACAAAACTGGCAGGCTAGCTTGCAGCAGGCTAAAATCTCAGCTTTGTCAGTTCTTGTGAAAGGAAATTGGGGAACCTCTTTGCAATATGAGCGATTTTAGTCCCCTTGTAGTACTAACTGGTGGTTCTCTTGAAGGTATCCCTATTTTAAAATATTTGTGGGCTTGCTATGTATTAGATTATGGTTGGCTCCAATCATCAAAAGTTATACCCACAATTCTTTGCAAGATAGGCCTCCTCCTACTTTGGGCAGCATGTTGGGTTACTGTAGCATGAGGCCTAGAGAGTCTCAGAAGCCCTGTGGTCCAGGTGAGATGGGGTAATAGGCGTCGCCTTCATAAACCTTTCAGAAGCCTAAACCATGAACCTGAGAGCCACACCCCTCATTTGACCTTAGGCCCCAGGACAAGTTTCAACGTTTCTGGAGTCTGTGGGTGAAAAACTATTCTGGGCCCTCTATTCCCCTTTAAATACTGCTTGCAAAGTAAGGCATTCCTTCTTCAGCTCATGTCTTTCTTGCAATATTTGATTACATATGTCCAGAAGCACCCTGACACTTGCAGAGTTCTGTCTGAAAATCTTCTGAGCCAGATCAACAATTTTATTAGGTACATTTTCTATCTTCCAAATTACCATGCGCAATATTTTCTGCTAATTGGTTATTACTATGCAACATGTTGCCATTTTTCCAGCATCCAAAGACAATTTTCATCATCTTTTCAGACTTCACCAATAGTTTCCTTGCCACTTTTTCAGACCCACCCACTGCCTAAAGCTAATGGCATATATTTTGAGTTTTTATTTCAGCAGCACTTTTATTTCCAGGTATCAATTTTTCTATCAGTTAGGCTCCTCTGCTTTATCAGCTATCTTTCATTGAATATCAATCCAACCCCAAAAGTTAGTAATTTTATTTTTTCATAATTTGGCGTATCTGGACTCAGCCAACCTTGTGTTGTTTTGGTCTTTGCTGGGACCTCTCACGCAGCTGTAGTCTCTGGCAGTTTGTCCGGAGCTGGGTGGTTTACGATAGTTTCACACACATGTCTGGTGGTTAGTGCTGGCCAGGAGCTCCACATGCTTTCCCACCCTAAAGGCTGGTCCAGGCTTCTTTACAAGATAGACTCAGGGCTCTGAGAGGGCAAAGGCCAAATTTGCAAAGCATCTCACGGCCTAGGCTCCACAAATGTCATTTCTGCCGCATCCTATTGATCAATGCAAGTTAGAAAGCCAACCCAGAAACAAACTCCACATTTTGATGGGAAGAATAGTAATAATGGATGCTGTGATATACTGCCCTGATCCTTGTTCCAAGACCAAGACACTATTCCTCCATCCTCCAGAAGCACTGGCTATTGATGGCTCACAGATGAGTCACCCTCGCTCTCCCACCCCCGACCAAGGAATTGTCGTCTGCCAAAGAGAGCTTCCTGACTCCAAGTTATACATCCCCCACAAGGCCACTTCAGTCCACTGACTCAGACATCTCACCTCAAAAGAAGAACGCTTCTCAAGGGTTGTTTCATATTCAGAACTTCTGAGATTGACTAAGGCCACTCTTGAGACTACATTAAAATTCAAATTCTCCCTCTACCCAATCCCATTTCCCAAAACACAATGGCTTAAAACAGCATCCATTTATATTACCCTCCATGGTTCTGTGAATTGCCCGGGCAGCCAGATGATCTGGCGTGGCCTCATTCACATGGTGGGCAGTTTGCAATCTGCACAGTGAGTTGCCTCGGGTCTTCACTTGCCTCTCATTCTCCACCAGGCTAGCTCGGGCTTATTCACATTGCCGATTGGCAGAGATGGAAAAGATGGCCATACATCCTTTTCTCCTGTACCCATGTCCTTGCAATGATACATTGCAGATCCTCCTAATCATAGATGCATGAACCAGCTCAGCAGAGACCAGCTGAGACAACCCAGATTAGAAGAACTGACCCTCAGTTTTTCATCTGTTTCTTCTAGCTTCTTCCATATGTTATCGATTTTTTCATCTGTTTCTTCTTGCTTCTTGCAGAGGTTGTCGATTTTTTCCTCCATCCGGTTTATGCACTCTAGGATCCTTATTCTGAATTCTTTATCTGTCATGTTGCATGCCTCTGTATTACTTAGCTGCTTTTCTGGAGAGTCCTCCTTCTCTTTCCTTTGGGGGTTTCTTTGTCTACCCATGTTTGATCTCACTGACATATCTAGACGTTGAGTTGTTCAGTGGTTGCTCCCTTGGTGGCAGTGACTCCTTGGTCTGTGGTTGCTCTTCGGGCGGTTGTGGTAGCAGCTGCTCTTCAGTTGGCAGCAGCTCCTCTGGTGGGTGCTGTTCACAGCTGTGGTGGCTCTTCCGGCTGGTGGGGCGAGGTTTCACGTACAGCTGCTGTTCCTCAGCAGAGGATGAGGTGCTCAGGGGGTTGCTGTTGCTTGGATCTGCTGCATTGATTTAAAGGCACAAAATACAACACAACAAGGCACCACGTACCAGGCACTATACACAAATATATTCACGATATTAATAACCCCAATTAAAGGTGACCACCTGAATTAAGAGAATTAGGGGATAAGGAAGAAGGAAGAGAAAAAGATAAAAGAGAAAGAGGAAAAGAAAAGTAGGGACCAAAAAAAGGGAGTGCAAAAATGAAATTGGGAAAAAGGAAGGGGGAAAATAAAAGCGAGAAAAGAAAAGAAAAAAAAAAAAAGAGCGAAAAGAGAGAATGAAGTGGAAGAGGGAAGAGACTTTTTATATGAGGAGAATACTCCTATAGAACAGCCATTAATCCCAACAAATTCCAGCAACAGCTCCCTGGATATGAATGCAAACTAGAAACAACCAATAATATAACGATGAAAATAGAATGGTGAACACTAATCCCAAAATAAAATAAAGAAAAAATAAAATGGCACTTTAAAAAATGGTAAAATGGTAGCAGTAATAATACTGGTTAAAAATAAGAAGGTAGTAATTAAAAGGGTAAAATCAGGTGATGGAAAAAGAAGAAAAGAAAGAAAAAAAAAAAAAAGAAAAAAAAAAGAACAGAAAAAAAAAAAGAATGAAAAAAAAATTGGTTTCTTAGTTAAAAAGTGAAAAAAGAAAAAAAATTGCAGTAGTGAAGGTCCTTCGTTTCTTCTATTCTTCAGTGTGGCTCGCCTTAGACCTTCCAGGTATTCAGGAGAGTGTTGAGTTTCCCTGCGATATACTGTTCCTCTGTGTTGTAAACCACAGTCCTTATTTTAAAGCATGCCGCATTTATTTCCCAGACTGCCTTATTTTGTGTTTAGCAAAGAGTCAGTTTGTGGGTCAGCCTCTGGGTGGCAGTGTTCTGGGGTTGGCCTCTGAGGCTATAGGGCCTCTCTGTCCAGTGGAAGTTCACTGCCCAGAGCTGACTGCGTAATAGTTAGTTACCGGCGCTATGTTGTTGCTGGGATTGAAAATCCCCCTATAGGCCAGACCCTGTTAACTCCCAGGGACTGATCAGGTTATCTTAATCCTTGATCTCGTACAGGGTGGAATCTGGGTGTGGCTGTGCTCCTTGCCTGAGGGCTGGGGGGAGGAGACTCCCTCTCAGGAGCGGGTGGATGCCCCAGTCCCGGGCTCTGGGGTGTCTCAGCACTCAATTCACTACCACCTCTCCCGGCTCCCCCTCTTTCCCCAGTCTCTCCCCAGATTCCACTCCCCAGCACACTCTCCCTCTCTTCAGCACAGGTGAGTGTCTGTATCCGAAATGTCCCATGAACAGGATTCAGTGAAAACAAACAAACAAATGCCGGCCGCGGAAACGGGGAAGGCTTGGTTTCTGTAAGCTTCTTCTCTTACCGGGACTGCATGGTCAGGTCAGCTCTTCAGGCTGCCCCCTTTAGGCTCAGTCCTCCGTGATCACAGAACCCAGCTCTCAATTTCCCTGGCAGCACCAGGAATCCCGCGGTTCTCCTTTCCCCCGTCAGGGGCTGTGCCTGTCCCAAGGGACGCGGCTGTCTGCCACGCGGTCTCCCTCCGACTCTCTGGGCTCAGAGGTCTGGCAAACTTTCCTGCCCAAATCCCTGGTTGTTTTTTTTTTTACCTTACCAGGGAAGTTCTGCTCTTCCCGGCTGTAAACCCTCTCACCAGCTGAGCAATTTCGCCAATTCGGTGTGAGTGTTACTAGCTTCAGCTGCTCGTTCCATTTGCTCCGGGACACGACCTGGGACACGTCTGCCTATATCGCCGCCATCTTGGTTCCTGACCCTCAGTTTTAAGTCTCTAAGCTTTGAGGTGGTTTGGTTTATAATAAAAGCTGTGTATGTTAATGCAATGGTAAACAAAACAGAGTTTCCACACCAACCAAGAATACTTTTATTCACAAAAGATGGAGACAATATAAAAAATCACAAAAAAAGAATAACCATATGTCCATAAAAATTAAATTGTTCAGATAATGATTGTATCTTTCTGATAGTTTCCAATAATATTTCATTCCCATCTATTCTCTCATATAGTAGGAATAGAAATTTTAAGAAAAAAATTGATGAAGGAGGGGAGATGAGTGTTAAATTAAGGTAGTTATGTTCTTCAACATTTTTTCTACACTGTGGAAAAATATTGCAATCATTTTATTTTATTTTGTATTTTACAGAAGGGCATTTGACAATGACATGTCTAATTTACCTATTGATTTTATTTTATAACATTAATCTTGCCCTTTGGGGATGTTCTAGTCTACTTATCTCTTATTAGTGTCTTTCATCAACTTTCAAATCCATAAAATCCCTTGTAATGATCTTGCCAACTGTGAAGCTTTGTGAACAATCCATGCAGGTTTCTCTAGCCTTTGACATCATCCACCTCTACTTTGAGAGAGTAGTCTTGACTTGAGGAGGTTTTATAATTGTGATGGTAAGTCTTTCTCTTCATTTGCAGAGGCTATTTTCCCCCCAAGCCCTCTTTTTCTTTGAAGCTGAGGTTCAATGAAATCGTTCTTATTTTAACATGTTTAGAAGTCATTTCTGTTTTCTTTTTAACAACTTATAAGTGCCCTTTAAAGTTGTTCATATTGTGACAAGGTCATATCTGTTGAGTGGAATGCGGGTCCTGCTATGAGATTAGTAGGGTTTTTTCCATGCACTTAAGTATTTGTTGAGCATCTACCATATGCAAGACATTCTGCTAGACAATGTAGGAGTTACCAAGATGCCTTACAGAGCCCTGACCATGCAACCACACTGACTCTTCTATTTCTTCTCATACTTTGATTATGCACACATTTTATCTCTTGTGTATATTTTCTCTGTGTTGAGTGTTGCTGAGTTATGACCTTAGACATCATTAATTTTTCTTGGGCTGTGTGTCTCTGCCACTTTCATAGAGTTTTAAAATATTATCATTAAGCAGAATTTGAATTGCAAGTGTCACTTGCATTGTAACAGGATGGCAAAGTGTTGACTAGTCACCAGGGTAGCTGAGCATTGAAGTTTGGAAAGTGCATTATTCTACCCAGAGGCAGGAATATGATTACACCTCTCTGCTGGGGTTTGGAGGGGGAGTTTTGTTTTTAATTAGAAATTGTATCCTGTTTACACTACTATTTCCAAAGCTGGTGGACATTCCAGCACTGAGGTTAAGCTCCAGAGCTCTGGAGTTCAAACTTTAGTTCCGTCCCTTGCCTCTACATGACACTCGCTTTCTAAGGCCCAGCGCCCTCATCTGTATCATAGGGGTGATCATGGAATGCCACTTAGAGAACTGCCATGGGGAGTAAATGAGGTAATCCATGTAAAGCATTTAACACTGTGCCTCTGTTGGAGTGAACATTTAATAAATGGTAGCTATTATTACTATGTCTGCCTCCAGTACTGGCCTTTAATAAATGCAAGTCATTTGCTTTTTCACAGGTGTCTCTTTATAGGTTATGAACTTAGTCTCATCAACTATTATTATAATGTATTTATACCTCTGATCACGAGGAAATCATGAATCACTAACCTTTGAGAATATAAATATGAAAGAAGTCAAGTCAATTTATTCCATCCCTATTGTGAGCATTGGCTAATGTTTGGTCACTGGTCACATAAGTCTCTTTTTTTTTTTTTTAACAATTTCAGCAATCTTTTTTTAAAATTGATTTTAGAAAGAGGAAGAGAGAGAGAGAAACATCCATGTGAAACATCAATCTGTTGTGTCCTGCACCCGCCCTGATCGGGAATTGAACCAGAAATCTGGTCATGTGCCCTGACCAGGAATTGAACCCACCACTTTTTGGTGTATGGGGTGATGTTCTAACCAACTGAGCCACCTGGCCAGGGCCACATAAGTCTTTAACTGAATCTGAATAAAACCAAACAAAAATATAAATAATCATTACTTGGTAAATGCTATGTTATAAATGATTAGAAAAGTAACTTCCAGAGAGCTATATCATGAAATGAAAGAAAATTGCAGCATTTTTTATTTACCTACAGGTCCTTAGATACCAATCTGAAAAGACTTCCAAAATTCACATGGAAAACAAAATGATGACAATATTTAGCTGTTAGAAGTTTAAACTGAAAAGCTTTAATACAATGTACAACTCTTTAAAAAAACAACATTATTGTACACCGAGATAATATCCTTATAAAATCACAACAGTAAAATTAAATGGCTAATATAAATTCCCAGAACAGCTAAAGAGAAAATGAAATGAAATAAAATTTGTGTTATTGGGTTTTCTCATTCAGAGTAAAGCTGTTTCGTTTCTGTAATATTTGGAAGCTATAAGAAAGTTTCTCACACAACTGTTTTATCATTTAAATATGCAAAATGTACCTGGAAAATCCTGAGGAGAAAGCGAAGGCAAAAGTGAGTGTACTGAGGATAGAAACCCCTCCCAACCAAGTCGCTAATCCTGCAGTTTTGGGGAGGTTTTGGAGATTTATCTGAAATCCCTAAAGCAAGGCTCGGGCAAGGCACCAAGACTTCTGTGTACAATCCCAGAGACATATCCCCTCAGAGAGCAGCACAGGTGTACAAAAAAACATCATCCCCCAGCTGAGTTTGAAAAAAAGACCTGATGGTTAAAGACACTAAGAAGATTAAAGCATTAGTGTTTTTTTCCTTTAAGTTTCAAAACACTGTCTTCCAGATGGCCCTTATTGAGAGTACAGTTCCTTTGCTTTGTATGCATGAGATAAGAAATCCCTAGATTCCCAGGGTGTGACCTCACAGAACATGACTTTTCCCTTCCCTCCCTGGGCAAAGCTCCGGTCTGTGGCCCCCAGTGTGGACTGAAGACATGGAGCTACCTCAGAGAAGTCCCACACCAAATCCCAGGCTGTCAGGAGGAAGGGGTGCAGCACTGGGAGGGATGCTAAATACAAAGCAGTTGTCGATGACTGTCAATGGGACTCAGCCAGCAGCTACGACAAAGTTCAAGGCACGAAAAATAAACCCCATCACCACTCCCACCTAGTCAGTCATTGTTCGCTGTGCCAGTTGTGTGGGCCAGAATGGAGGGGAAAGCCTGCTGTTATTTTTGTCTGCATAGGACAAGGTCTGCCGGCCAAGCTCTCCGTGCATTTGAGGTGGGGCTTCTATCCAAGGAGGTGAGGAAGAAGGTGATTTCAGGTAGAACAAAGGACAAAAGGAAGGTTGGAGGTGGAAGGGGGCTTTTTTCAAAACTTCATTCAGTGAGGATCTAATGTTAAACAGTGAGACTATCTATACTAATAAAAGCCTAGGTGGCCCTCGCGCCCTCGCAAGACGCCCTCACGCCATCATAAGATGGCCACCACAAGATGGCCGGCAGGGGAGGGCAGTTGGGGACGACCAGGCCTGTAGAGGAGGGCAGTTGGGGGCAATCAGGCTGTCAGGGTAGCAGTTAGGCATCAATCAGGCTGGCAGTGGAGCGGTTAGGGGGTGATCAGTCTGGCAGGCAGGCGAGTGGTTAGGAGCCAGCAGTCCTGGATTGTGTGAGGGATCGGGCCTAAACCGGCAGTCGGACATCCCCCGAGGGGTCCCAGATTGGAGAGGGTGCAGGCTGGGCTGAGGGACCCCTCGCATGCACAAATTTCGTGCACCAGGCCTCTGGTCTATATATATAAAAGGATAATATGCTAAGTGTCCAACTGTCTGACCGGTCACTATGACTTGCACTGACCACCAGGGGGCAGATGCTCACTGCTCGTGAGCTGCAGTGACTTGGCAGCAGTTGTTCTGGGTAATGCACCCCGAAACCAGAGAGGAGGGAGCCTTATTCCTCGCGGGGTCTCACTGTTCCACCTTGGGCCACGGGTTATGTTGTTGCTGGACCCTGCATCTGGTTTATTGCACACTTGCATTTGCATCACACACCTTATACAACAGCAACTTTGCAGAATGCCCTCTGGCACTCCGGGACCCCTCAGAGGATGTTAAAATATCAGCTCCTCAAAGCAGCCTACAACACACAGAATAGCCCATCCATCACTCTATTCTTTGCCCTGCTTAATTTGTCTCTGTAGCATTTATCACTCACTAAAGTTGTATTATGTAGTTATCTGTCTATTGACTTATTTGCCCATTCATCAGCTTTTTATTGATTACCTACTCTGGCAGGTCTTTTCTAAGCACTGAGATTGCAGCACTGAATAAAACAGACCAAAATGCCTGCTCTTTTGGAAATTACCTCCGGTTATGAGTGAGGAGAAAGATTGGCAACGAGCAAATAAACAAGTAAGTAGAAATTCTGTCAGATAATACTAAGTGCTCTAGAGAAAGAGTAATGCAGGAAAGAAGGACAGGGGGTGGCAGCATGTAGCGAGTGACAATTTAGACAGAATCATCAGGAAAAGCCTCACTGAAAAGAAGACATTTGAACAGAGAGCTGCAGGAAGTCAGGGAGAACACCTGTGCCTACCTGTGCGGGAAGAGAACTGGAGGCAGAGGAAACCAGTGCAGAGGCCCTGAGGCAGGAATGTGCTTAGCGTACTCCAGGAGCATAAGATAAGAGACACTGGATGAGGAAGGGGAAGCAGGCAGAGTGATGGGTGATGACATCAGAGACGTACAGGCGCCATGTCATACAGGGTTGTAAGCGTTTTGCCTTTAACTTTGAGTGAGATGGAAATCATTGGTGTAAGGTCACAAGATAAAATACAAGACACCAGCAAATTTGAACTTCAAATGGACGATGATTTTTTTTTTAATACAAGTATATCCCAACTATTGCATGGGAGATACTTATATTTAAAAAGTATTTATCGTTTATCTGAAATTCTAATTTAATTGGACATCCTGTATTTTTAGTGGCTGAATCTGGCAACGCTACATTGCACAGTCCTGAGCAGAGGACGGACATAGTCTGACCTAAGTTTTAAGTCCTGACTTAAACAGGATTGCAGTGGTTGCTGGGGTGAAAATAGACCGCAGGGCAATAGTGGAAGCAGGGGGCCTCTGCAGGGCATATTGGATAATCCAAGATGAGGAGGCTTTTCCTAATCAGTGAATCAGTGAATAGATAAATAGATTGAGGTTCTTTAGCTTGACTAGAGTGTGGACAGTGGTGAAATCATGTTGGAAATATCTACTGGGACCAAATCAGTGTCAGGCAAAAGATTTGTACCTCTTGTGTTAGGGAATGGGAAGCCCTTGGAGGTTTCCAAGCAGGTGAATGATATCCAGCCTGGGGTCTTGGGAGGACACTCCGGTACCATGGGGACGAAGAGAGAAAATATTAGAGAGAGAGACCAGCTCCAGGACTGACCCATCTCTGGATTAGAGAGGCCCTGGGCCGGAAGCAGAGCGGAGCCTCCCTGACTGTTATTCATTAACTCTGGAAAGATGCTCTTTCTTACAAACAGGCCCAACGCCGAAAGTATTAAATATGTCCCCGTTCCTGCAACACAAGGAAAATGCGTGGAGAGTCACATATCTCAAGAGCTCATTGATCCAAGTAATGGGAGGATATCCCCCCCCCATACACCGCTCCCCCCCCCCCCCCCCGCATGGAGATACACTGATGTGCACAATCCAAACGCCATCATGGCTGCCCCACAAATGCCAATATTATCTCACAGGTGAATAATCAGAAACAGGGGATCATTTATATGAAACCATTTGGTGGTTTGTCCCTAAATTCTGTTTCAAAGCCTCCATTTGAAAAGGAAGTTCTGAAGGGAGGGAGCAATCAAATGACCGCAAGACTGCCTGCTGGAGGCCATGGACGTGCCCACTGCCCGAGAGCTCCCTGTCTGTGTTCCGGCCTCGGTGAGGCTGACTAGTCTAAAGCAATTCCATCCCCCTTGGATGTGGTGGGTGAAGAGTGGAACGTGGCTGGTTCATCACTTGCAAGTTAACAGGAAGTAGGGGTGGAGAGAGGTGCTGGGAGAAGTCCCCATGGCTCTCAAACAGGACTTCAGGAAGGGCCACTCTTACCTCTGATTCTGGAAAACGCAGGCACTGGAGGTGATGAGGCCAGCTCAGAGGATGGTGGGATGGAGAAGGAAGGAACCTGGTCCTTGGCAACATGGCTGAGCCAACAGCCCTGAAGCCTGTCCTGCCTGTGCACTGCCTGCTGTATGAAATGCTAACTGCCCTGTGGCTTATGCCTGGGCCAGAAGGTCTAGATGCGCCAACCATGTCTTCACTGCTAGACCCGCTTTGAGCCCCGCAGATCTCAGCTGCCACCTTAGATACACCAAACCCTGACTGACTCATTCCCACCCCTGTGCCCAGGGCATTCCCATGTGAGAGCAGATGGCCCACTCTCCACATCTGGGAGCTCTCCCTCCTCACCTCTCCCCACCTACCTCTCTTACTCTGCCCCAGAAGATGGGAAATGATCTATCTGACTGGAGAGTTTGGGAAGGAAAAGTGAGTCTTCTTGGCTCAGCCTCTTCTCCCCCTCTGGAGACACCATCTCTGCCCCTCCAATGTGCCAACCCCCGAGGAGGCGGGCAAGTCTAATTCAGAAATGAAGTATTAGCAAGCCCACGTGGCTGCAGCTTTAAAGTCACCTCTCCAGCCTTGCTGTGTCAGTAACAAACGCAGCATTTTAATGCACAGTTGTATGGGTCCAGCATCCTCTCGCCATTGGCTCTAAGCTCAGGAAATAAAGAAAGGGCTGTTATTTCACCCCTTTGTATTAGTTGGGATGAAGAATAAATTGCTGAAACAAAGTGGCCCAATAAGACGTGGCTTAAATAAAACAGAGGTGATTTCTCTCTCTCATAAGAGAGGTGGCCACTCTAGACTTGCAACAGGTTCTGCTTCACACACTCATTTGGGGACCCAGGTCCTTCCACCTTCTGGCTCTGCCATTTCCAGTGTTTGTCTCACAGCATGGTGGAAGTTGGGTTGTTGCCATATCCATATCCAGTCCGTAAGAAGGAAGAAGAGAGGATGGAGGAACAAGCACCCAATCCAGAGATGGCACACGTCACTCCCACTCACCTCCAAACCCAGCCCCAGGGCTACCGCTGACTACAAGGGCAAAGTGTATCTCTAGCTTGGTGGCTCTTTTCCCTTAACCTCTCATTTCTATGGATGATTCACTGTCTCCAAGATTTACTGTCCCCTTCACTAAGATAAAATACTAAAATCCACTTAGCTACACAAAGCTGGGCTGTATTTGAACATGGGTGAAGATCATGGTCCTTCTTGGACAGCGGGATCCCCAGGAAGCAGCTCCTTCCTATTGATGCTTCTCACCCGTGCTTTATGGAACTTCTCCTGCCCATTCTAGGGGGTGAAGGGGCTAAGCCTTCCCCACCCAGCAGCTGCAAGTGGGAGCCGTGTGCACAGAAGGTGCTTAATAGTTTGACCGATGAATGAATAAACAGGTGGATGTGTGGGTCAGTGGATGGAAGGATGGAACCAGTACGCTTCACAGTCTCATGCTGTCTCCTGTGGGCTATGCCAGATCACTGCACTGTTCCAAAGTGGGCAGTCCCTGGGCAGGAACATCCTGAGGCATGGCCAGCAAGAACTGGCAAGAGCTGTCATGGAGAAAACATGACAGAGAAACTTAAAAGAAAAAATTTCTTGTTCTTTGGTTTCTTTGTTGTACTGAATCTTGTAAAGATGACATTGGCCACTTTCTCTCCAAAATCTAAAAATATATATATATATTTTTTTAATTTTCTTCTCTGAAGTTTCTGCTGCCTGGTGTTGGCTATTTCTCTGGGATTTAAGTCAGGAAAGTACAGGAACAAAGGTCTGTGTGTGCTTCTGGCTATAGGGTGTGTCTGTCTGCCAGCACAGGCCCTGAGGAGGGGCTGGTCTATGGCTCTGCTGGTGTTTGGGGGCTACAGCCTTGATTATGGGAGCCTGTCAGTGGCAGCTGCTGAGAAAGAAGGAGCAATCCATAGATTGCTCAACTAGGGCAGGCCAAGGTGCTCTCTCATAGCATCCTGAGCTTCACTAATAAATACTATGCCTCAGTTTCCCCTCAGGTACCAATCTGTGTAGAGTTGTTTTGAATAAAATAAATAAATAAGTAAAAAGACATTTCAGGTAACTCAATGGTATCACATAAATGAGAAATTATACTTACTAAGTATACTGGTTAATAATGGGGATTTTTTTTTCAATAGATGCAGTTACACATATGTTGATATATATGCAATTTGATATGTATACTATTTTGTTGTATTGATAACAAGCTTCAAAACTTTATATGTCACATTTTCTGAAGGTGTTAACATCATAGATATTTTTACACTTAAAAATGTCGAATTTCAACCACTATGCCCAATTAATATTCGACAAAGGAGGCAAGAGCATACAATGGAGTCAAGACAGTCTTTTCAATAAATGGTGTTGGGAAAATTGGACAGACACATGCAAAAGGATGAAACTAGATCACCAACTCACACCATACACAAAAATAAACTCAAAATGGATAAAAGACTTAAACGTAAGACGGGAAACCATAAAAATACTAGAGGAATCCACAGGCAGCGAAATCGCAAACATATGCCGAAGAAATTTCTTCTCTGATAATGCTCCTAGGGCAATGGAAACTAAAGAGAAAATAAACAAATGGGACTACATCAAAATAAAAAGCTTTTGCACAGCAAAGGAAACCATCAAAAAAACAGCAAGAAGACCCACTACATGGGAGAACATATTTACCAATGATACCACCGATAAGGGTTTAATTTCCAACATTTACAGGGATCTCATGAAACTTAACAAAAGGAAGATAAACAATCCAATAAAAAAATGGGCAACGGACCTAGATAGACACTTTTCGAAAGAGGACATACAGAAGGCCGAAAGACATATGAAAACATGCTCAAAGTCACTAATTATACGAGAGATGCAAATCAAAACGACAATGCGTTATCATCTCACACCTGTCAGAATGGTTATCATCAACAAATCAACAAACAACAAGTGCTGGCGAGGATGTGGAGAAAAAGGAACCCTTCTGCACTGCTGGTGGGAATACAGACTGGTGCAGCCACTGTGGAGAACAGTATGGAGCTACCTCAGAAGACTAAAAATGGAACTCCCATTTGACCCAGTGATCCCACTACTAGGAATATATCCCAAGAAACCAGAAACGCCAATTAGAAAGGATATATGCACCCCTATGTTCATAGCAGCACAATTCACCATAGCTAAGATTTGGAAACAGCCTAAGTGCCCATCAGCAGATGAGTGGATTAGAAAACTGTGGTACATCTACACGATGGAATACTATGCTGCGGTAAAAAAAAAAGGAACTCTTGCCTTTTGCAACAGCATGGATGGAACTGGAGAGCATTATGCTAAGTGAAATAAGCCAGTCAGAGAAAGATAAATACCACATGATCTCACTCATTTGTGGATTATAGAGAACAACATAGACTGATGAAAAGGGACAGACCCAAAGACTGAGAAACAGCGATCAGGCTATCAATCCCCAGAAGGAAAGTAGGGGAGGGCGGGGGTAAGGGGAAGAGATCAACAGAAGGACTTGTATACATGTATATAAGCCAAACCAATGGACATGGACAACGGGGGGATGGGAGCATGAGTTTGTGTGTGGGGGGGAGGTTGGGGGTTAATGGGGGGGATGAGGACACATTTGTAATACCTTAACTAATAATAATAATAAAAAAAATGTCGAATTTCATGCCAAAAAAAGAGCATTTGGGGGAAGTTTTAATTCATTACTTTATTTTGAAGAAAAGTGCTACTGAAAGTTATCGTATACTTCAGGAAGCTATGGTGAACATGCTCCATCTCCAGATACTTGTGAATGCTGGTTTAAGTGCTTTAAAAGTGATGATTTCAATGTGAAAGACAAGGAACATCCAGGTCAATCAAAAAAAGTTTGAAGACCAACAATTACAAGCATTATTGGGTGATGATGTGTGTCAAACTCAAAAACAACTTGCAGAAAGATTAAACGTTGCTCAGCAAACAATTTCCGATCATTTACAAGCAATGGGAAAGATTTTAAAGGAAGGAAAATGGGTGCCACATCAACTGAACGAAAGACAAATGGAAAACCAAAAGTCATCATTAAAATGTTGCTTCAACGACACCAAAGGAAGTCTTTTTTGCATCGAATTGTGTCTGGCATGAAAAGTGGATTTATTTTGAGAATCCCAAGCACACAAAATGATGGGTTGATCCAGGTCAACCATCAACATTGACTGCAAGGCCAAATCGCTTTGGAAAGAAGACAATGTTCTGCGTTTGGTGGGATCAGGAAGCTGTGGTATATTATGAGCTTCTAAAACCATAGCAGCTCTACTCTCCATCCTGCCTGCATCCCATCTTCTTCAACACCTGCACATGGGTCCTAAGCTTTTGGCACTGTGGCTGCTGGTATTTCAGCCCTAAGCACAGTCTATGTCAGGGGCCATAGTGAGACTAGATTAGATTGGACTCCCTGCCTTTGGCCAGGTGCTCCAGTACAACAGAGAGAGAGACCGCCTACCAGTAATAGAGATATCCCACTCTACCTTATGCTGCATTTATGAATGCTTCACCACTTCCGTCCCGCAGCAGACTGTGAGCCTTAAGGGCAGGGGCTCCTTTTCACTTTTGTACCTCCAGCATCTAACACAATAGCTCTCTGATTGTTGGGTGACTATAAACTGTTGCATTGAGACCAGGAAGCTTTGAGTGTGAGAAGGGTTTCTACCTCAATGGGGTACTAAACCAGGACTATCCTGACCAGTATGAGTCATGGGAATACCTATAGTAGACTCTCAAATATTGGTTGGATGAATAAAATCTCTATGCTCTGGTTCCATGGAAAAACCAATGATACAGATCTTGACACAGCGAGCACTCCGTAAATATCTGTTGAATTGAATTAACACACCTTGTTAAATTGCTCATCTAGTTGAGGCCAAGGATGTTTTTTTTCAATGCCATGGCTGACTTCAGGATCTGATACAATGATCAGCTACTCCCTACCCTGGCCCCAACCACTCAGTAGAGCCCACAACCCCAACTCCTTTAGCCACCATGATTAATAATATTTCCCCTATATAACCCGTCCCCTGGAAGCCATCAGGGAGTCAGGTCTAGAGCACTAGCTCATCTGTGACTCCAGGCGTGGCATCATTTCCTCGATTAATAAACCCTTACTTTCTTGGCTGCAAAAATAAAAGATTGGGTTGCAGGTTGAGTTGTATCCTCTAAAAAGATATGTTCAAGTACCAACTCCTGCAGCTGTGAATGTGACCTTATTTGGAAATAGGTTCTTTCAAAATGTAACCAAGTTAAGAGGTGGTCATGCTTGACTAGTGTGGGTTCTGATCCAATGGTTTATATGAGAAGAGGGAAAACTGAACACAGACACACAGGGGCAATGCTACATGAAGACAGAGGCAGAGATTAGAATGATATTCCTATAAGCCAAAGAATGCCAGCAACCACCAGGATTTAGGAGAGGGGCATTACACGGAGTCTTCCTCAGAACCTCTGGGAGGAACCAACACTGCAGACATCTTATTTTGTTTTGTTTTTTTCTAGCTTCCAGAATTGTGAAAGAGCAATTTCTGTTGTTTTAAGCTACCCAGTTTGTGGCAATTTTTTAAGCAATCCTAGGAAACTAATACAGATGGAACATGTTCATTGTGAATGAGAATAAAAATGACAGTACAAACATAACCTGGCAAACTCAGTTCTTCGCCACTACCTCTCTAGCCTCCTTTCCAACCATACTCCTCTGGGTAGCTTCTCCTCCAGCCACGCGGACTTGCTCACCCTTTCAAAGTCATGCTTTTTATTTTCTAAATCTGTGCCTTTGCACATGCTGTTCTCTCTGCACTTGTCGTTCAACCCCCAATTTAGTAGCTAACTCCTCTAGAAGACAATTAAGCCTCTCGGGAAGATTTAAAGACTCCCTTCTTTGAAGTCCTACAGAATGTCCTTATCTCTCCCTATTTAGCATTATAACCTCTATTCTTATCTATTTACCCCTTTGTTGTTGAGCACTTCCAGGAGCTGTGCCCAGCTCCCCTCTGAATCCATGGTGCCTAACAGAGTGCTTGGCACACAATAGGGACAACATAAGAATTCAGTGATAGACTGGAGGAAAGTCATCATATGGAGCAGTAAGAGCTTAATAGCTAGAGAGTGAAGAGTGTCATATATATATGTTTTTATTGATATTTTTAGAGGGAGAGAGAGAAAAAAATCAATGTGAGAAAGAAATAGTGACTGGGGAGCCCGCAACCTGGGCATATGCCCTGACCAGAAATCGAACTGGCGACTTTTTGGTGCACGGGATAATGCTCAACCAACTGAGCTATACCAGCCAGGGCAAGAATGTGTCACTTTTGGGGAGAAGATAAGGCTAGCAAGGTAAGTTGGATCCAGATTGGGAAAGGTCTGAGAAGCCATGAAGAGAAGTTTAGACCTTGTCCTGAAGACTTCTACGTGCCTGTGGAAGTTTATTGTCTATAGTGTGAAAGAATGTGTGCTGTGGAGCAATGGTATAAAAGCTGTAGTATAAAAGCTGTGTAGCTATCCAAGAGCTTTGTTGGGAGGCATTTGCCAATTGAGGTGAGAGATAGCAAGTAAATGAACTAGGACAGACATGGCTCAGATGGCCTTAACCGATGTATGGGGGATATCATCAGGAGTCTTCACAGCTAAATCATTGGGCAAAGCAGTGGAGTAAAGGAACGGAGGAGAACCCTGATGTTTTCAGCCTATAAACATGATAGGCAATAGTGCCATAATCATGAGAGGGACACTCAGGAGAAAAGCATGTTTGGTGGCAGGACTGGAGGTGTCTGAAAAGTGATTTCTGTTCTGGATATACCTGGAGATTTCCAGCAGACCATTGTGTAATGGGATCTGATTGTGTGAGAGAATAGCTGTTTGGAGATACAGCTGTGGAAGGGATCCAGGGACAGGTAGAGGGTGGTCAAAGGATTGGATGAGGTCCTCCGAGGCGAGGGTACACTGCAAAGGCACAATGGGCTGTCTCCAGACCACTAGAGAACATCAGCACCAGGCGTGAGACTTTCGAAAGGCACGTGGTAGATCTCCTTCCTCTGAAACGGCAGTGAGGCTGCCCGTGTCTCTGCTGCTGTCTGTCCTCAGAGCCCTCGGGGCTACCTCAGGGGCAGCTCACCTACGGGAATAACTCTTTCAGTCTGCCATCTCTCAAAATTGTTTGTCTGTTTACTATTAATATTCAGGCACAAAAACTCTGGCTCACAAGCTTGGGTTTAATGTGATGAAAATCCATATTCACCTTAACAGGCTGTTTCAGGTAACAGATATTTATTTGATCAGACTCCATCATGCTCTCAGCTCTATCCCTGCATACAAGAACAAAGGCTCTGCCCAAGGTTTTTTTTGGGGGGGGGGTTTCCCCCATTCTTTTTCGATGTACTTTTTATTGAATGTATTGGGGTGACATTGGTTAATAAAACCATATGGGTTTCAAGCACACAACTCTATAACACATCATCTGCATACTGCATCATGAATCTGTTTTCATTTTCGTTTTTTGCTTAATCCCTCACCTTTTTCACCTAGCCCCCAAGTCCCCTCCCCTCTGACAGCTGTCGGTCTGTTCTCAGTATCTATGCGTCTGTTTCTATGTGGTTTGTTCGTTTATTTTGTTCCTTAGATTCCACCTATGAGTGAGATCATATGGTATCTGTCTTTCTCTGAGTGGCTTACTTCACTTAGCATAAGGTTTTGAAGACCATTGTTCAGGTTCTTCAGTCCCCAGAACATAGTAACCACAAGAAGAGACAAATTAAAAATTAATGAATGTTCTGTACTAAATGTCTTTTAGTCAAGGATATTTACGTAGATGGAAGAGCAAGAGAGGAGGGGAAGATTTTGTTGCTAACATTTTTCTTTATAATTATTAGGTGGGGCAAATTGGTGAAGAAAGTGGGGAGTGGGGTGAGGAGAGGGGGGGCAACTGAGACAAAAATAAAAGCCTGCATTCAGAAAGCAAGGCATGCAGAGATGAGGATGTGCAGACAAATGGGCACTTCATTGCATGGTAGGCAGTTCACAGTGTAGTCTGAGGTACTTCAGGGTGAGGAGCAATAACACATCTACCTGAGGCAGGTTCACCCAGAGCCCGGCCAGTCCTGACTTGAATAATGAGGCTGTCTGGACCAGCCGGAGGGCAGTAGCAGAGACTTACGTAACAAAACCAAAAAGTCTTGGGCTTATTTATCATCCATAAAAAAAAAAAAAAAGAGGCTTCCTATACATTGAAATTTTGTTGTGGCCATGGGGTAGTTTTCTGCAGCTGCTGTGTTGTGCTTACCACCAAAGGAAATGTGTGTTCCCTAGTGAGAAGTGAATTAACATGCCAATAGTCAAATAAAACCACCACCCCCTCTTTGAATACACATAAACACATTTGCTGAACCCTGAAAGGAAACCAACTAATTTTTTAATGACCTACAAGATCAACAGATCTTTTCTAGTGAATTAGAAGCAGATCTACATATTTTCTAAAACTACTGAATTATCACAAACCCTAACCATGGAGAAGCTTTCCAAAGCAAGCCCGAAGCAAACAAAGATTGCATTTGGTTCAAGTCGTGCTTCAGAAAGTATACTACTATGCTATTTTAAGGAGATAACTAAAACGTTGTGGATTAAGTCCATATAGAAAGCAGCATATACATATCTAGAATGAGGAATTGGATTGGTGTTAAAACATATTATGTGTGAAACAGACTGGCTGTTGGCAAGTTAAATCAGTTGATTGAGTTCACAGAGCAGCAGAACCAAGATTAGGGCTGTGATGGCCGCATGGGCCAACTGGTCACTGTTCTGTTTGGGACCATGAGCCAAAGAACCACCAAGAGACCATCTCCCACGAGGCGGAGCTGACATGAGTGCCCTTTTTCAAAGGACATAATCCATTCCAAAGTACAGAGGCTGCTGGGTTCCCCAGCACAGTGGGCTGTGACACTCACTGTTCATTAGAATCACTCAGGGGAGCTTTTTAAATCTACAGACACTCATCCTTACCCAGTGTTCCGATCCAGTGGCTGGAGGGGGTTGTGCATCCCCGGTGTCTGTGTTTATGAACCCTCTCCAGGTGCTTCCAATGGGCAGTCACCACAAGACCCTGGCCTTTGCCTGTCCTAGCTCGAGGATGAGCCCCCTTCCCTCCCATTCACCTTTCTTCCTGGGTCAGGGAACACACGAATACCCGTCTCCACCAACTGTCTGCAGATGGTGACGGCTAGTCACGCTGTAAGCTAAGAGAGTCGGTGATTGTCTCTAAGTGAGGTGTGATGCAATCTGATTTGTATTTTAGGAACACACCATGTAGACAGGACAGCAGAAGGACTGATGAGGGAAAGCCTCGGGGTCAGGAGACCAGTTGGACACCTGAGCAATGTCAGCTATCAAGGCCATGAGGGAAGGGGGCCAGGGATTGGAGGATATGAAAGTCTGAAAATATGGTTCAGACTGAACCAACACAAATTTGTTCACTGGGTCAGGGAGGGCGAAGGCAAGGAAGAAATGCAGACAGAGGATAAAAATACAAGATGGGGAAATGAAATTAAGAGTGACAAAATTAACTAAAAAGAAGGCCAGCTGACTTGGGGCAGTGGACAGAGCTTCCATCCGCCTGGAGTGCTTGCCCTCCTTTCTCACCCCTGGCCCTGGAAGGGTTCCACAGAGCTGTCACTAGACCAGGTACAATGGGCTTGTGTTGCAATCGTTTCTGTTTATTTCTAGACTCTGAGTTGCTAAAGGGGAGGGGCTGGTATTGTTCTTCTTAGTCTCAGCCCCTAGCACATAAGCACAAAATAGGCACACAGCACATTTTTGCTGAAAGGATGAGTGACATAATGGAATTGAGAACAGCCTCACTGGAAATCTCACTGCTACAAAGTCAGCTTTATGACAAAGACTGTTGTTTCACATGAAAAGCAGTCAAAATGCCTTATTTGCCTGGACTCAAAGGGCTCACATGAGATGCTTACTCCAGTGACATCCCTGGGGAGGAAGTGTTTCTGAGGAAAACGTTTTAGGCGTGAGGCATCTCAGGTTTGGGTGCAGCAGGTGCTTCCCAGGGTGGGCAGCCTCTGACAAAAGCCATTATGCATGGTAGGTGCCTTCTTTCAGAATGTGGGAGAGGGTGCCGAGAATGGGGGACTGAGGGCGAAGCCTGTGTCTGTCCTTGTCATGGACACGGCGGGCGTGGGGGTGACAGAGTTCATGGAGGAGCCCGGAGTGAACTCCACCAGCATAACCTAGGGAATGGGGGGCGGGGGGCAGGGAATGCCACTCAGCTCAACGACAGAGAAAACGCTCTGAATGGGGTGCATGATGCAATAGCTACAGAGGCCAGGCAGTTACTTCCAGATTGCTTTTCAGATCTCCCTGTAACATCCTGAATACGATTAATTAGCAAGTGGTTATCAGACAGCTGCCGTATGCCTACCAGACAGGAATCCACCAGTGTGCAACCTGAGGGGTAACCCAGACCAGGGTGTGTCTAACCTCATTGTGCCTCAGGCTGTGTGTGACCAAATGCTTCATCCCTACCTCTCCATACAGATGCTTTCTAGGTAGTTTGATCTCTCCTGTACCAAGAAATTAATCATGTCAGCTACAGTTATATTTTCCACATAAAATCTCCCTGTGTGATTTTATATTGTGAGCCATCTCCACCTCACCCCACTCTCAACCCACTCCAATGTTTGAGGGGGATGGTGGGAGTGAATTGCCAGTTAGAAAGATGATACCCAGCTGTCCTTGTCAGCAACGCTTGCAGGCTTCATTTTCACATTTCTCTTTGGCTCGAAGTGTTAACTCCCAGTGTTCAGGAGTTGAGGGTGGTTTTTCCTTTCCATATCCATGAAATTCAGTATAAATGTGTACTCACTGTCCCTGCCCTGCAGGTTTTCCTCTTCCAATTCTTATTTCCTTCCTAGCAGAAGGCAGCGCGATTCTGTGCTGGGCAGTGTCTGTGGGCGCTGCTGTTGACAGCTGGATGGTGGGGGCAGGGACTGAACAGAAGGAAAAGGGGAAGAAGCAGCCAATAAGAAAAAGGACTCTTGAGGCAAAAGGGAGTTGTTTTGGAAAGAACTCACTGCCTCCTGTTGTCTGCCATGAGCTTTGGTTTTCAGTGTCTTGAACTCAGTTACCTCCTTATTTATTAAGTTCTGTGAGCCTGAATCAGCTGTAAAATTGCTGGGTACATGTGTAAGCATTCTCCCTGCAAAGCCTCCTCGTGGAAATGAAGCCGTTACCAGAAAGCTCAATTAAAACTGAAAGGATGGATTTAAGCTCTGAGACGGGAATCCTATATAATAAAGAAGGAATATACAAATTGACCATCAGTCCACCACAAAGATGGCAGCACCCATAGCAGGGGGGGTAGGGGGTGGGATTGGGGGGGGTGGTTCCATAACACAAGATGGCTGCACCCACAGCGGAGGCCGAGTTCCCTTAATGAGCCTTAATGAGCAATCAGCAAGGATCTGAGGCTGCGCCCCCCAAACCCCTGCTGTGGGGCTTGACAGGGGTGCTCAGGCCACACACCCTACCCCAGCACCAGGCCGGGGGACCTCAGGCCGTGCCCTCCTGCCCAGTGGGGCTTGACGGGGTACCTCAGGATGTGCCCCTGTCCTGGCACAGGGCCAGGGGACCTGAGGCCGCAGCCCCACCTGGCAGGGCTTGATAGGGGACCTCAGGCCACGCCCCCTGCCCAGAGGGGCTTGACAGGGAACCTGAGGCTGCTCCCCACTCCCAGCGGGGCTTGATGGGGGACCTCAAGGTGCGCCCCCCACCCTGGCCCAGATGGGGGACCTCAGGCCACACCCCTCGCCTGGCGGGGCTTGACAAGGGTGGGACCAGCCGGGTCTGGATCTAGCCCAATGGGGGTGGGGCAGGCCAGGTCTGGATCTCACACGATTTTGAGGCACATGCCCATGGTGCGCACCACACTCTGACAGGAGGAAGATTTTCACATACATTTTACTAATTTTCTTTCGTCTCTGACACTTCTATTATAGAGAAAGGGCAAATAGCAATATTAAAATATTTCCTCTAATTAATCCCCTTTTAATGTGCACGAATTTCCTGCACTGGGCCACTAGTATTAACTATAAATGTCCAGAGCTGTGCCCTCTATCCTGCCTGAAAGAGTTCTGGGCTTTTTCTGCCTGCATCACAGAGGCTGTGGGGGAGGAACCTCAATGCCCGGTTAGTGTTGCTACAGAAAGAGCAGAGAATAGATATGTTATGTGAAGAGCGAGGAGCAAGGGACCTGCTCCCACCCCCTGGTTAGGAGAGGGGAGGAGAGAGATGGGAGGGGCTGCTGCATGGGGGACGGAGAGGAAGAGAATTTTTTAAAATTCTCTGTACATTTTTTAAAAAATATATCTTTATTGCTTTCAGAGAGGAAGAGGGGGGGAGAGAGAGATAGAAACATCAATGATGAAAGTGAACCATTGATCTGCTGCCTCCTGCACAGCCACTGCTGGGGATCGAGCCTGCAACCTGGGCATGTACCCTTGACTGGAATTGAACCTGGGACGCTTCAGTCCACAGGGGGAAGCTCTATCCACTGAGTCAAACCAGCCAGGGCTCTCTGCACATTTTGACTAAAATCTGTCTTCAGCTTTTTCTCAATAAACTGTAATGAAGATTCAAGTTACTTTTAAGTATTTGGGGTAATAAATAGATTTTTAATTTGAACATGATCATGCTGAGGAAGGGCCCTTAGCAGCTCATCTTTATGTGGGTTACAGGTATGTCAACATCACTGTATAAACTAAGTGTGAGAAAAGGCTGGCGAGGAGCGTGGACCTGGTTGGAGAGGGGTGTTCAGGAGAAAAACAAGTAGGGGAAGGAAAACTCTCATAATAATATGAAGAAATCAGGCTCAAGTTGTCCATCAGACCACCCTCAAATACTAACCTCTGTCACTTATGGAGCAATAACAATCATGAATGAACCCCAAGACCTCCGACCTCCCCTCAGTAAAACAACCTCCTCTTGTTAAATGTTGATTCCTGGTTTTCTCTATGGTCAGAGCAGCAGTGCTGACCCCCTCTCACCCTCAGTCACGATCCAGTTGGAGACACCAGGCCAATGAGGGCAGGACTCGTCTGCTGGAGAGGCTGCTGACCACCCTTTACAGGGCATGAGGGGACTCCTTTTGGCAGTTTACCTGGATGAGTCCACTGTCTTGAGGGCTAAAGGGAACCTATGAAAGAACAACCCTCCTTCCTCGGGGTGAATTGAAATCATGAACAAATTACCATAGGTGAGACGTGATGTTAGAGCAGAAAGAAGTGAGTAGGCCCCAAATATCACCATTCAGGGTATTTGAGGAGAGAACTATTGAGAGATGTTGGGAAGGAGGCAGAGATGCTCCCCGCCTTTACTCTACAGCTCCAACTTCCCAGCTATGAAAACGGCACAGCTGGGCCTCTTTCCAGGCCCATGGGGACCAAAGAGCCTGCCCTATGCCCCACTCTGTGGTAGGCAGTTACACAGACATGAGCAGAGCAAGGACACCGGGCCAGGTATAGAAGGTCACCAGGGCAGAAAGCCCCAGGTGCCTAGCGACTGGGAAAACAAGAACCTTGCCCCCAGCATAACCTTTCCTTCCCTAGCATATTGCTGCTCAAGCGGTTTAGAGCCCCTGAGAGGGGGAAGGAACAAGGAACTGGAGAATAGCCCTGAAAAGCATTAGCCCCAGGATAATGAGCTTCTGATCTGCATCAAGTACATCTAGGCCTCACTTGTGTTTCAGCGCCAGACCCAGAAAAGCAGCAAAACCAGACAAGTGACACCATGGCTGCCTCAAGACCAGCGGCTTTCGACTGACTGACTAATGACCCCCAGCCCTGGCTCTGACCAGTCAATGGAGACCATGACCCTGAAAAGACACACCTGGAAAGCTGATCAATATTCTATTGAGATCCTCCCCTGGGACCTCCCCTAAAAGCCCCACCCCTAAAAGCTCCTAAAGGAGGACCCAGTGCACTCCCTTTCTGGAGCTTGCCAGCACCTTCCCCTCCCCCTCGTCTCCCCCGACCCAGGAGTTACCATAGCTTCCTCTCTCCTAAACAAGGGCCCTTCTTTTGCCCCTGTAACTTGTTTTACTTCTTCTACCTCTGTGACTTTCTAAATAAACTTTCTCTTACAGTTTGAGTCTTGGCTATAAATTCTTTCTTAGACAGAACTCAAGTACCGAGGTTGCTGAACCAGAGTCCGGTCTGACTCCATGGTCTAACACCTGGTGCCATTCTTGCTACTTTCAACAACCCCACACACACCTCACCCCAACCATACACACCCCAGGCAGAGGGGTTGGCCCAGAACATGCAGGCTCCTACCCCCGGCTTCCTCAAGAAAGAGGTGGGAACTCTTCTACTCTATGGAATGTCATTTTAGTCTAAACAGCCACAGAAATCTTACCCCACACTAATCTTATCTCCACGAATGGCCCAGGGAGCCTTGAATGTTCCCTGAGGTTCTGGGTCAAGTTTTAGTGCCCAATATTTAAAATTGTATGCACCACGACCTCTGTTAAACTCGGTGAAATATATACAAAGATAGAAGACTAGAAATATAATCCAGGTCTACATTAGAGCTATTCTTACTTTCTCCATCAAATAAAACATTTCTGTTTTCCCAATTTTCAGCCATAATCATTTGTAACTTTTAGGATCAGAAAACTTCTCTTTTAGTTGTGAAAATAATTACAAGTTACAAGTCCTTGCTCTGCCCCTGATTACCCAAGGGCAATAACCTCATTAAGCCTTGGTTTTCTCATCTATAAAATGAGAAGGCTGTGTGTATAACTTTCCAGCTAAGGTCCCATTCGGCACCCATATTCTGGAAATCTGTGAGACATTTGATTAACAGTTAAACTAACTTAGCCACAAGGGACTATAAACCTTACAAACTTTTAGGGGTCCTGATTATATTTGTATCTAACTTGACAGGAAAAATAATTAAACTTGGCTTGACAAGAGAAGATCATTTTTTTATATTTGCTCTCTTTTAGTTGTTAGTTACAAAATCTCGTTTTGACTGGACTCAGAGTTAGAGGCTCTCAGAGAGGACAGTCTATGTCTCTTCACAATCTGTTCCTGGTGTTTTCCTTTGCCTGCTCCATTCTCTTAGCCAGAGGTTTAGCATATTCTGCGGCCTCTTCCTTGTTTTTCTTAGTAGTTTCTTCAGAGCAATACACCTGCATTTGTGTTGCAGGACACGGGGAGTAACAGGATGCTGGGTGCTCTGGTGCTAGGTTTCTTACCTCCATTGTTTAGAGACTTTCTCATCACATATTTGCAGACATCATCTTCTTTAGAGAGATTGAAGAGTTTGCAGGTTCTGCTGGCTCTTTTGGGCCCCAGGCAACAAGGCACAGTGGTATCAGTGAGACCAGGAATATCTTTCTCCCCTTGTTTTACAATGACCATGTTGAGAACACTGAGATTGGCATCCACAATGCAACTCCAAACAGATTTGCGTTTTCTCTCTTCAGTTCTCCTCGGTCTGTAACAAGAGTGCCCCTAACTCAGCAGCAGGCAGGCTCAGCCATGGGTCAAGACACCCTGCTTCATGGGGAAACCTTGTTTGTCGTTCCCACCAGTGATTCGAACCACATAACCCTTCCATTCTTCACCCAGAGTCTCAGCAGCAACTTCTGAGGCCATACGCTTCTCGTTAAAGGTATGAAATTAGTGTTCATCACCCACTTCAATGAGTTTCTGGCAGCCAGTGCCTGGGAAAGAGATGTTGAGCTTCATCCTGAAGCAGCCAACAGCCTCTGAGGTGCCATGAAAAAGAGCAAGAAAATAATTTTATGTACAAACTAGAGGCCTGGTGCATGAAACTAGTCCACTGGGGGGAAAGGTTCCTCAGCCCAGCCTGTGCCCTCTCACAGTCCAGGAGCTCCATGATTGATTGCCCCAAGGAGGTAGGCCCCACCCACCCCTGCAGCGGGAGGCCCCACCCACCTGTCGCAGCCCATTGGTCAGTGGCCTGGGCCTCCCTCTGCAGGGCGATCATGGGGCAATGGCCGGCCCCCAACCAATCACATCCCACTGGCCTTGGCTGACCTGGTGCCAGTGGGTGTCATAGCGTGGACATCCGGAAGGTCGTTCTGCTGTTCAGTCATTTGGTCGGTTTGCATATTACACTTTTATTATTATAGATTTTGTATTTTCTTTTGGAAAACTTAATAGCCCATTCATTTGTCAGACTTTGTTAAGGGTCTATGTTCCAGGAACTCTGTCAACCATAATCTTCACGACAGTGCACACGTCTGTGGCGTTGGTGTGTTAGTTAAGACAATCCTAGCTGCTGTAACAGATAAAGCCCCAGCTATCAGCAGCTTCTACAGAGATGTTCATTTTACACTCACTTGAAGTCCAAAATGGGTATTCTTAATTGGGATAGAGGGTTGCGCCTTTAGAAGTAATGATTTTGGGGCTAAGTCTCTGCTGCCTTTTAACCTGATTTTATGAGGTTACAGTTCTAAACTGCCTTAACCTGGCAAAGGGGAGAAAAGCATGGGGGTTTTATTAAGGGCCAGTATTGTAAGTTGTCCTCATAACACCTGCTCCTATTCCATTGTCTGTCATCAGTCACATGACCTTTCATCACTATAGAAAAGGCTGGAAAATGCTATCTCACTGTGTGTCCACTTTGTGGTAATTAGCTGTCAGTCTTTGTCTCAATGGGCATTATCTCCATTTTAAAAATGTGAAAACTGAGGCTTAGCAAGTGGCAGCTTCAGAATTTGAACCCAGCACCCTTAACTGCCACACAAATGGCACATTCACATAAATAGCCCATGGACTGTAATTGTGAATGCTATGATGGTGGTAAGGGAAGCAAAAGTGACTCATTAGGGGAGGACAATAACCTTGTCTATTGAAGGTTGTGGGGGACAGAGGGTCAGTGAGGTTAGTACATGCTAGCCAGCAAGAGGAGGAGGGCACTGCAGGCAGAAGGCATGCATGTATATAAGTCTGCAGACAGGATAAAGCCTCCAGAGGAAGCACAAGTTGCTTCATGGGGTCAGTTATCTGTTACTAAAGCAATCAAGCTGTCTATAGCCAGCGGAAAGTAGATTATGTCTGTGGAATATTATTTCTTAGATAGCCTGATTGTTAGATTGCCTGTCATTTTTATTTTTTGCATAAAATTGAACTTCATGGTTTTATGGTAATAAAATTCTTTCATTTATGCCATGTTCCTACCCACTAAGCTTTCACCAAGATGTACTCTATGTTACAGCTATATACTTTGGTTAAAGCAGTTACAGATTCATCTAATTCCACATTCAAATAACTGTCTTGATCAATTTTTACTATCCATACTTTTTTTTTTTTGATCCATTACCCCATTTCTCCATAACAGCTAAGATAATTTGCAATCCCTGGCATTTTGCTCTACGAAGAAGTGCTGAACTATATGTTTAAAGTTGTGCACATCAGCATAGCTTGATCTGTGTTATTCTTCATTATTTGCAGCCTGATTAAAATCATGAATCACTGATGTATAACTATTTTCAAGATTGTCATCCAAATTATGTAAATAACCAGACCCGTAATTAGCTCTCGTCTTTGATGAGCTTCTGCTCAGGTTCGAGGTGTGTTCATCTGTATTTATCAGGTTCAAGGTGTGCTGATCTCCGAGACAGGCAGGCCTGTGCAGGAGGTGAGCCTTCCCAGAGATGCGATGTCATCATCCTGACCCAGGGGCCTGGCCACCAGCCCAGCTCACACACTCGCCAGTCCTTAAGTCTGAAAAATTCTTTTAAGAAATGCAGACAGATGAATCCTGTTTCTCCTAACTACTTTCCGGGATTCTAAGTTTTTCCATATTCTTTCTATCTCTGCCAGGAAAATCAGACAAATGTGTTTCTCGCCCTCACTTAAAGATAAGAAAACAATTAAGCAATTTGCCCTTAATAAGCAGGGTCTCTTCTTTCCAGCAGGGTGAGCGCTAAGGCTTCCAGGCTGCCCCCTGGAAGGACCCAGTCATAGGTGCTGTCCGTGGCGGCATCGCTGTGGGGTGAACTCGTTGTACCTGGGCTTGAATCCTGGCTCTGCCACCTGTGAGCTGCAGGGCAGTTCGTCTCTTTGAGTTTCAGGTTCCTCATTGGGAAAATGGGGTAATAATATTCGCCTAACAGATTTGCCATGAGAACTAAGAGAAGTTAATGTCTGTCAGATCTGCAGTGTTCCTCAGAGAAGCGAGGGATGCAACATTACACACCCAGATTCTGGACCAAGCCCTACTCCACCAGTTTTCAGTGACCTTGAACAACTTAATCCCTCTAGGTCTCAGCTTCTTCATCTCTAAAATGGCCATGTTGGTAGCACCTGTCTCATTGGGTTGTTCTGAGAATTACACGGGAGCACTTACTGCTGAGCTGCGTACCCAGAGGATACTCTGTTCTTAACTACTACCATTCTGTCCCAGTGCTGACAGATGGTAAACACTCGGGAAAGTTCGTTCCTTCCCTTCCCACATCTTTCTCACATAGGCCCCAGTGGGCCCCCGTGATGGTGGGGGCTTGCTGCCACCTCTCCAAAGGTGGAGGGTGGCAGGTTGGAAGTAGTTAGAGGGTCAGCGCTAGCTCCTTGCTCTGGCTCTCCACAAACAAAGCTGTAAACATTTGAGAACTAACACTTGAACCACATACAGCATGGCCAGGGGTGAGCCTGAGGAGGGGCAGTGAAGGATTAAAGAAAACAGACAAGAGAATACAGTTGGGACCAGGTGGATCACTGCCTGGATGAGGAAACAGTGACCCAGCCTGTAAGCCCAACTTTATAGTCAGATCACACAAAGCAAAACAAGGGGAGTGGTCAACATGTTTACAATGCTATTGCGAGTTTCCTTACTCAAGCCTTGTTTTGGCAGCACTTGCTGCACCTCCCACGGCCCATTAGCTACCTAGGAAGGAACAAGGGAGGACTATAAGGTCAAGCTTAATTGTGCTAGGAGGACTCTGCCCTCCAAGCTGGGACTTGTTTGTGGCTCTGCCACAGGTCAGTCCGAGGCTTGACCCTATGGCCACTCCCTACAAATACTCCCTGCTTGGTCTTTCCTGTTGTGATTGACTGTTGCAGCTGGGGTCATTTGTGGGTTTTTCACTTGACTTTTCCACCCCTGCCCGTCACCCCAGTGTCCAAGCTCAAAAAGCCTCAGCCACTGATACGACTTTCAGGAAATCTGAGGGCACACCTAGTTCACTCAATATCTTTCATTTTGTTGGTTTGTTTTTTCATCTCACAAAACACCCTTTGAGGCCCAGGACAGATCAGTCACCAAACAATATTGACTGTGTGACACCAACGATTCCGCGAAGCCGTTTCCTGAGTGCATGGTGGGAAGGTATCTTCCCCAGCAGAGTGCTACCAAAGTGAGCGGCGATTGGTTCCACAGGAAGAAGAGAGGAGCCTCAGGGTGAAGATGAGACAGTCAGACCAGAGAGGAAACCAGGGAAGGCTTCCTGGAAGAAGCATCTTGAGCTGGACTTTAAAACAACATGTAAAGCATCTAAGGGGAAAGAGAAGCTATCCAGTCGAGAAGGGACCTTATTCACATTGGCAATTAGGTTTTCACACCAAATATCTCACATGTAGAAATGGAATTCCACAAATCCATAAAGACAGAAAGTAGATTATTGGTTGCCAGGGATTAGGAAAGGAGTGGGACTGCTTGCGAGTATGGAGTTTCTTTGGGGGGCAATGAAAAATTCTAACATTAAATAGTGGTAGTGGTTGCACAACTCTGTGAATATACTAAAAACCACTGAATTGTATATTTTAAATGGGTTAATTTATGGTATGTGAATTCTATCTCAATAAAGCTGTTATTTTAAAAATAGGAGACTGGAGTCCTAATAGAATCCTATGGTAGTGAGGTCTCTGTTCTGCTGTTCCCTCGAGCCTTGGGACTGCCAGGAAGCAGATGTGCTGTTGATACAATGCCACAAACCATGAGGACAAGCACAAATATTAACTGATGATAACTTTTTTTTTTTATCTAGCTCAGTCGTTCTCAACCATGTGTGATTATGTCCCAAGCGACATCTGGAGCCGTCTTTGATTGTCACGACTTGGAGGGGGAGGGGGTTGCTACTGGCACGTGGTAGAAGCCAGAGATGCTGCTAAACATGCTACAATATGCCAGATAGCCCCCTGAAACAAAGAATTACATAGCCCCAAATTTTAATAGTCCAAGGTTGAGGAACCGGATCTAGCAGAAATTCTGCAGGCTCCTCTTACCACCTCTGTTTGACTGCAAGTTTAATTTCAAGGCACTAAAATGAGTATCTGAAACAACTCAAAAGTTCTTTTTCCAAAGACATTTTTTCTACATATAAATGTAGCAATAACATCCTACTTTAAATTTATTCCAGACCCACAAGGAAAAGAGGCTTTTCCTGTAATTTCCTGGTTTATTCCTCTTTTGAAAGCAAAACTAGGCAAAATCTTTACAGGAATATGGTATTTGCACTAAATTAAAAAGAGTGCATGTTCAATTCTTTGAAGTTTCCTAGGTATTCCTCTAGGGCTAGGCACAAACATACTTTACTTACCTGAACAACAACAACAAAAGAAAGCATGTTGCTTTTCCCTTGAAAACAAAATTTAGAAGAAAAATATCTTATTGAAAAAACAGAGTGTGCTTATCATCAAAGGGATGTCAGACCAAGAGGGGGTTCTAACATCCTGAATTGGTGGAGGAAAAGGATCTGGAGCTTTGAGTCTGTCTGAGTTTGATTCTCAGCTTTGCCTTTGCCAGCTGTTTGGCCTTGGGCAGGCCACTGTTCTCTTCAAACCTCAGTTTCCTCTCCAATAAAAATAGGATCTAATGCTCATAAATTCCAGGCATTTCACATAATCATCTCATATAATTATCTGCATGAAGTGGTTGTGGTCATACGTATTACCCTTTAACAATTGCTTGATTAGGTGCCGGCACAGTGCTCAGCACTTGACATGTATTGCCTCATTTTAATTTGACAACAAGCATATGAAGACGGTATTAATATCATCCCCATTTTACAGGTGAGAAAACTGAGGCATAAATGAGTTAAGTAGATTGCTCAATTGCTGGGGTCCAACCCCAGCAGGTCCAGGGGTCCCCAAAGGTGTGGACGGAGTCGGCGAAGAAGGAATGACACGGAGACAGCGTTCAGTTGATCAGCAGCCTAGCCAGGATCTCCAGCCAAGTTCTGGTTAGGATCTCCAGCTAAGTTCTGTTGCTAGGTTCTACAGCCAGGTTCTGTAGCCAGGTTCTGTCCAGGATCTTTTGCCATGTTCTTTCGCTAGGTTCTGTCTCTAGGTTCTGTGTCCTGTTGTCTTGTTACATCTATATTTATACCAGTTGATTTCAATCCTATCAATCTCTATTCCAAAGGTTAGGGCGTTTATCTCCATTCCAGGGAGTAAAGATTATGTAGCTTAAGCATGATTGTTCATAGTTAAAGTGATTAACTACCCACCTGGCACTTAGTTAAGGGGTTTTATTCCCTCCCTAACTTCAGGGAAAAATCCCTACCTGGGGAAACAACCTTTCTCAGAGAGGTGACCTTGGTTAAAACATATAGCGCCAAGAAGGTGAGCAAACATACTAAGAACTGTATGCCATATATGCCAGGTCCCTTGAAACATGCTGTGCAGATGTTTCTTCCCTGCAGCGACTGTGTCAAGCAGCAAGGATGGACCGGCTTCCGGCACTCAATGGCACAGGGGAGGTGAGTCATCAGTGAGTCAGCACTGAGAGGTATATTATACTACACCAGGAGCATCTCACCTAACCCAAGCTGACTCCTTTTTGTTTAACAGTGATCTACCTCCAAGGTGAGAAACATAATTCACCTTCTTTGGCTTAAGTGAGTATATTTGGAATACTGCCCACAGATCTAAGGTTTTAGGACCAAGTCCACCTGCCTCTGTTGGAATGTGGAATGCTGAGAGTCAAATGTAGGTTCTTAAGCCCAGATGCCAAAACTGACAAGGCAAAAGCATTTGTTTCAAACTTGGACGACTGACATCTCAGCCTTCAAAATACTTCTAATTTTAAAATGAGACAATGATATAGTTTTCCATTCCCCAGGATAGAGGAGCCACCGTGCCTGTCTCAGCATTTCTCTACCTCCTTCAAGTGTCCCAATCTGCACCCCACGACCCAGGAGAGTGCTGAACCTGGGTCTGCATTTGAGTGGACCCAGGGACTATGTTCTATTTTCAGCCAATTCTCTTTCCTTCCAATAAGTCTTGTTTGTGGGCAATCCTAGAGTTTATATGGCCCCTCCGTACTTCCCAGGCCACCTCCTAGGACAGCTCTGGGCCATAATTCATTCCCATGCTCAACACAGTTCAAAATCTGAACCCAGCAAAATGGAATGTAGGTAATGGAACATACCAAACAGCCCAGTATTTCATCACATGTCACAAAACTAGAAAAAGCACATATAATATCACTGATGAGCCATCCATCAAAGACCCCTCGGCATCCCAGGCCCCCTCCCCAAATGACATTCCCCTCCATGTGAGTGCCTGTTTCCACTGTCCTCTCATCTTCATCTCACTCACCTTTCAGGAGATGCAGTATCAATGCTCTCACCTCAGGGAAAACTCCCCATACACCCACTGAATAATGTGTTCCCTCTTCTGAATTCTCATGGCACTTCATACTGGCAGCAGCTCCAGTACCTACTGTACTTTGAAGTACCTGTGTAGGTCTGTCTCCTCCCTGAGAGCAGACACCATGCTTACTTGGCTCTGGAGTCCCACCGTCTGCCAGTCCTTGGAACAGAGCAGCCAGTGGAGACCTTTGTAAGAGGAGGGGAAGGGAAAGGGAAAGGGAACATACAAGGGAGAAGGCAAGGAAACATTGGCGTTTTCCGCAAAGAACAGATGGCAAGATAGAAATATGCTCACATCCGAGAGCTGTCATGACAAATTACCACAAACTTGGTGGCTTAGAACAACAGAAATGTATTTTCTCCGAACTCCAAAACCAAGGTGATGGCAAGGCCACACTCCCTCCAAAGGCTCTACAGGAAAATCCCTCTTGCCTCTTCCAGCTTCTGGTGGCTCCTGGCATTCCTTGACATGTGGTCACATAACTCCAACCTCTGCCTCTCTCTTCACGTGACCTGCTTCCTGTTTGTGTCAAATCTCCTTCTCCTTTCTCTTATAAGGTCATTGCATATAGGAACCACCCTAAATCCAGGATGATCTCATTTTGAGATTAACTTAATTCATTTGCAAAGACTATTTCCAAAGAAGGTCCAGGGGTCAGGATTTGGACATATATTTTGGGGGGACCACACCTCAACCCACATCTTCAGCAGCACCCAGGTGTTCCCAAACTGATGACCCTATTCCAAGGCTTTTCAACTTTTTTCACCTCACAGCACACATCGATAGAAGTGATCCTATTCCAGCATCACCCTGGAGCAAAGATGCAACCACTCGTGGCCTGAGGCCACCACAGAGGGGATCTGGCTGCCCCAGGCTTGGCCCACGGCCCTGAGCTGAGGAGGTCTTTTATCTCAGCACTCCTAGGACCCATTCCCAGCAGCTGCAGCCCGCCATCAATGGTTCGTAAACATGTAAGAATCAAAACCCTGGGGTCACCACCTCCAATCTCATACTCTCTAAAGCTAGCAGAAAACTCCAAACAGTATTTTCCTCCCAAAGCCCTTTCTTCTTTAGCATCCACCCCACCTGTCCTGGCCTCTGAATGAGAGAGACAAGGCGATCGGTCAGTCTCCTCCTTTGACTGTGAAATACCAGAAGGGTCAGGAGCTACGCTCTTTTCCCCATGACTTTCCTCCCGCAAGTGGCATGGATCTCCCCTTTGTAGCTGCAAATCCAGTTTCAAGTTTACATTTCTTGATCTTCTTTTGATATGCCAGCTGGCTTTCTAATTACATACAGGGCATTCTCCAAACCACACAGAAGATGGTGCCCTTTGTTCTCTCACCTCTGGGGGTGAGGGTGGGGGCTTTTATTAGCAGTTAGGTGGGTTGTTTTTGTTTTGTTTTGTTTTGCCTGCATTCTTGAGAAAAAGAAGCTACCATTTTCCTTTATGTGGGACACTTCTACCCAGCCCCAAAATGGGATTCAGGAAAAGGCCTTTCCTAGATAGAATTCACTTCACATCTCTATTTTGTATTCTGATGGTAATTGCAGTGTAATCTGTTCTTCCTGAAACACCCTAATCAACTAACTTGGCCAAGTTCTTTCCTAAACAAACCCTGTGCGGCTTCCAGTTCTTTTCCCGCAAGAAATACTAAATTAGCTGCTGTGTGGATTGCTGGTGAGCCCTGAGCCCTTTACCTCATTATCAGGCACTCCCCGGCCTACAAGAAGCACTGCCTAGAATACCTAGAACTGTCTGTTGTTGTTCATTTCATTTGGTCTCTGTGCCTGCTTCTGTTGGTGATATCGAACATGTGCTATATATTAACATGTTACCAGAGGGAGGAAAACACATGAATAAGATGATGATGATGATGATGATAATGATGGCAAAAGAATCTGGTTCATTTAAAACACCCATATTTATTTTCAGATTTAATCATTGATTCTTTCCTCTATTCAAGGATGATAATAAATGCTGGCCGGCTGATCTTAAAGATAATCAGTTGTATTTTCTAGAAATATATTCTCAAATATGCTGCAAAATATTTGTGGCTTAGCCTTCCATGTTAAAAAGGGAAGGTAATGTTTATAAAAAGCAATTTTTAGCAGATAGTCAAACTCTCCTTTGCAGAACTGAGGAGGTAATTCAAGTGGGTAGAATCAGTCCCTGACAACCCTGGGAATTTGACAGGGCTCATTTGAAGCTTCAAAGACAGGAACCATTTAAATTCATAGCCTTTGTAACAGTTGGATGTACGAAATTGTGGTATACTGACATTTCGCCCCTTAACTCAGCTGTGAGTCAGAGCAGAAACTATCACAGTGCCCAAATTTTCAAGGGATGACTTTAATGTTCTCAGCTGGATTAACACAAGCCATATATATGTTTGCACTATGTCCCATGACCCCTCGGGGGTAATTATATAATTTATCGTCCAAACGGGGACACTTCTGAGAGTGGGAGGAGCTGTAGTTTCAATGATGCACAGGAAAAAAAGGCAAGAAAACTGGAAAGTATCATCAATCCTCCTTTTCTTCCTTTCCCCCAGGTCCCTATCTCATCTCTGGACATTCACCCTTCATTCTCCCCAGTGACCTTGTGGGTAGCAGTGGCTATGGGGTGGGAGGTAGATATTGGTACAGCCATCTCTGCAGCACCTCCCGCCATTACTGATACATGAGACCAAATGAAGATGGCTGAATAGTGGTCCCAACAGGAATGTGTGTGGCTTCCCAATGCATGTGGAAAAGTCTTCTCTGCCCTCGGTTTGCTCCTCAATTGTCAACACCCGCCTCATTGCACAACTCCCCTCCTCACCACCACCAGCTCCTTCAGCCACTTACATCATGGAATCTAGAAGCACCCAAACTTGCTTCAATACTTATAACTCTAGGCAAACATTACCAGCAACTGTTTGGTTAAACAACATTTAGCTTTGATGACAGAAATAGGTTTAGAATCATAGATTTGGGAGAACCCTGGAAACATGGATGCTCATTCCACTGACCTTAAAGGAAATGGTTTCAGTCACATAAGACCTTGTCTGGAGATGGAGCTTCCAATGCCTATTTCAACAAGCCTATTCTCTTATTTGCCAACATGAGCAACCAGAAACTCCTGCTGTTTCACGTGCTCTTCTTGTCGGCCTGTGTGGAGCACCCCCTGTAGGACAACCCCTGATCTGCTCTTTTCTTTGTAGCTTTTCATCCTCTTTCTTGTTCCAAGAGGTTTTATAATCATTTTTGGTTACATAGACCAGCGATTTCCAACTCAGTGTGACCATTTAATCAGGGACACTGACCTCTTGTCCCTTAGATTGTCAAATATAATAATGACAACAGCCAACACAACAATAGCTATCTGGTGTGAATGAATCAAAATTATACCTTTTTTTTTTATCAGATTGGCAAAAATATATTTTGGTGTGCCGCAGAATTTTAGTAATTAGTTTATGTGTGCCATGAGATGAAAACAATTGAAAATCTCTGACATAGACCATCAGAGAGAAGATTTAGGAAGGATAGTTAGGTTTCCTATCTGATATTTCTAGATCCTGGAAATCTGACTGTTACAGACAACATAAATCATTCAGGTTTTCTATAGAGAAACCTAAGCACTATTCCACCTCACTTGTCCATAGACACCCCGTCACCACTTACTTTTAAACATGCATTTCACATCTTCAAGGCAGTTGTGTCCTGGTTGGTTTTTTTCTACTTTGCCTTTGGCTTTTAACCCCTCCTCTGGTATACCAAGGACATTTATTATGGCATTATTATAAGACAGTTTTATGTCTCTCTGTCTTTATTAAACCAATTAATAGGAAAGACATCTGAACGCTAGTTACAGATGGAAAAGATCTATAAGAATCTTGTCTTGGGAGGACATCCAATGCCTTGTGCTTACTGCATACTCAATATATTTGCTGAACTGAATTAATTTCAAGCCCAAAGTGTCATTTTTTTAAAAAAATGGTCAGATATGTTTGTAATGTCTCCAGTGAAGAGACTTCTATCACTTGCCCTGAGAGATGGTATACTTCACCATTATGGAGGTTTTGCTGGATCTGAGTTGAATCCTGATGGTGCCCAGCTCTGTGACCTTAAAAAATTACTTCACTTCTCTGAGTCCAGTGTCCTCATTCATAAAACACAGAGCATAAACTAGAATCATACTCTAATTTCTCAGTTTGTAAATTCCATGATTCTATTCTTCTATTCAGGTAAATAATGCATTTTCTTAATTTTTTTTTTAATATTGTTCATGTGAAAGGTTTTAAAATTTAGAAAATTAAAAACAACAACAAAATAACTATTTATCATTAACCAATATATAACACATCTTAAATTTTTGACATATTTTCTTGAAGTTTTCTCCTTATAAAAGTGAAATAAAACAAGGCAAATATGTTTGAAGCCCTGTTTGAAGACTTCCTTAATTTCCTTCTACTTCACCTCCCAAAAGCTTAATACTCTCCTCAGATGAGCATGCTTTTTGTTTCCATCTTTGTTTTTATACTTCCATAATAAGGGCAGATACCTTGAATTATAATTAGTATGCTCTGTGTGTTTTTAAATTTTATATAAATGATGTCAATTTACCCTCTTAAATTCCTCTTTCTTCTCAAGAAATTCCTCTTAATTTCTGAGAGGTTTAGAATCAACACTGTTATTGAACCAGCCTGTTGAAATTCTGTTGAGTGTTTATCTCACATATCAAATCCCTTATCTTATTAAACATTCTGCTTTTTTTTCCTTGTGATTTATATTCAATTTAATTTAACTGTTTGCTCTTTCCTGTCACGATCTAAAAGTAGGCACTGTTAAAAGGGAAAGAAAAGTTCTCATTCAAAATTCCAGAACTTAAATATTAAATGAGAATAACAATTATAGAAAATTATACCATTTTGTAGTGCAGTTTCTCTAAAGACTTCTTAACAACCTCCAGTTCACTTGTACTATGGAGAAACAATTTATACAGGGTGCGGAATAAAGAATAATGGTTTCGTTTAATTTATAACCGGTTATAGCCAGTTGTAATCATTATAACCAGTGTTTTTTGAGAAGGCTCACAGAAAAGATTGCTAACCACTTGGATGAACTGGTAAATTTCTCATACTTCTTCAACAGCATTGCCTCTTTTACAAGGTAAGCCTTAGGGAAACTTCTGTGCGACAGAGTGCAATAGAAAATACCAGCATGTCCTAGAAGTCCTGGGATAAAGTAATGACAGAAACTCTTGTGGATATAAGGCACTAGGAAAAAAGGATTGAAACAAACCTAGACAAATGTTAACCTTTATTTGGAGTAAATCACATACCCTGTAACTATCAGACCAAGAGAAAGTTAGAGTCGATGTTATTAAATCCCCTTCAGTTAAAAATGGGTGGGGGGTGATAATGACCACTTGCTCTGGAACATCTCACATTAATTTCAGAGTACAAAGCACTATTCCAACATCAAGTGCAAAATATAACTTCCTTCATTTCATAAAGATTGTGTCATACTATTTGAGAGTCTGCGCTGTTTGATCAAGTTATATAGGTCAATAAATGGTTAAACTAAGATTTGGACTCTGATGGAGAAGTTAACATTAATCATCCAAAGAAGATCTTGCTATTAGGCAACACAAAATATTTCTAAAGCAAATGCATTGCTGTGCATCTAAAATAAGAAGCAAATTAATTCCCCATCTGGAAAACATCTTCCAGATTGCTAGATATCCACCTGGGAAAATGGTCTTTTTCTAAGGTCCTAAGAGACTGGAGGCGTATGAAAAAACTCAGATTAGTACCCAATGGAGTGTGTCAGACTGAAGCATCTAGTTGTAATGTTAAACTATGTGCCATCCACATCTGAGACTCCAAAATCAAAATTCAAAAGGATTCTAGCTTGCTAAGAGAGTATGACAAAATGCCTAAGGAAATCAGACATGATGAAGGGAATTTTTTAAGCATGAAAAAACGATCTTTAACCATGAGGCACTGTTACTGATCCCTAGAAAATAGCAAAATCCAACATCAAATGCAGACCTTCATATATTTCCCTCCTACTTTCCCAAGTTCTCATCATTCTTTACTGGACAAAACAAGCATTTCACACTTATTTTTCACTGTTGGAAAAAGAATCAACAGAACAAAATAAACTGATGAACAAAATAGATCCAGTGACATAGAAGCATGGAAAAGACTAACGAATCTGAGGGAAAGGGTGAGGGTCGGGGGGGCAGGATGAGATTAACCAAACAACTTATATGCATAACCTATGCACACAGACAATAGTGCTGTGAAGGGTGGGTGTGGGGTGGAGAGGGTCAATGGGGGACATCTTTAATACTTTCAACAATTAAGATAAAAAAATTTTTAAAGAAAAAAAAGGTTTAAATACTATGTTGATTTAATCGCTTTCTACCATGACCCTAATAATAGCTAATATTTATTGAGTAATTTCTTCATGCAAAACAGTGTTAAGCACTTCACATGTACTTCGACATATCATCTTCATAATAATCTACATAAAGTGGTATGCGGCGGTGGGGGGGGGGGTTGTGGAGGGCAGGAGGTGATAGATAACCCAATGAAGCTCTAAGCAAAGGGGTATAAAGCAAAAAGATCGCATAACAAAAAGTCCAAGTTTGGCTTTAGGTGTAGTTTGATGCAGGGCCCAATGACAGGACCCCTTTTTCTGTCTCACAGTCCCCTGCTTCACTTTCTCTGAATTAGCCCTATTCCCCACTTGACCTGTGTCTCATAATTTCAAGATGATGGCCAATAGATCCAAACCTTACTTCCTCTCGGGTCAGGTCTTGTGGATAAACTGTCTGCCTCTATTCCAGCACTCCCAGCAAAATTCTCTGCTTCTGTGTGGGTCTCATGCTGACCCCTGCACCCACTGCTGAGGCCAGGGAATGCAGAAGGCCATTCTCTGGGTGGTAAAGTGAAGTCTCACCCAGAGGGAAATAAGCATGGTTTCCATATTAGGAACCAGTTTATTACATCGGTAGCATACAGCAACTGAGCAGCGGAAGACAATGTTGGATAGGCAGGATATATCCAAAGTATGGAAGGCCTTCAATTAGACCTGGAGGTTTATACTAGATTCAATAGAGAATAGAGTCATTGTATAGATTTGGAGAAATAAGATGAAGGATGATTGTGAGGAAATGGGCTTTCTGGAATACTAGAGAGTTGGATGCAGAGATATGAATCAGAGATACCTGGATTTCAACTCTACTTTCACTAATGCCCCGCCTATGAAGTTGTGGCCTTATGGATGCTGAGTTTGGTTAAGAACAAGAACTCAGGTGTGTTTATAAATATTCCCTTAAATGGACTATTAGTGTGATTTTTTCTGGAATATTGTTATAATCCTTGATATCAAAAGGATAAGGTCTTAGTAAGAACTGTGCTTTCATGATCTAGAAAGAACTAGACAGTATTGCTGGCAACTCCAGGGCCCCATTAAAACTTTCAGAGGCCAAGAGAAGCTACACCAAGACATGCTCTCTGTGCTCCTCCCACACAGCCCCATTGCTCACAGTAAGATGGCGTCTCCTTGGCTGTTTAACAGAGGAACAAATTTAGATCTGAGGGTGGTGCAGGGGAGTCTGTGAAAGGGAGATGTATGTGTACATGCGGAGGGTCTCTTCCCATCAATCCACACTCAGACAGCAATATCACAGTCAGTGTTGAAAGTAGGACTGGCACAAAGACCCTCCTGTTACCATGTTGGACTTTGGAAGTGACGTCAAGAGGTCTAAGGAAGGAAATACGAGCAAAAAATACCTGGATAAAGACTGCACAGTCCCTACTATCAAACTATGACATTTTTGAGGGATATTGTGAGCAAGAGACACATTTGGGGAATTTATCTGTTTCTTTATCTCCAGCAGGTCAGCCCCAGGAGGTAATTTTTAAAGTCATTCGTCAGAGTAAGATGTCTCAAGGCGTCATTCTCTGACTTCCCAAAATATGCTAGTCATGACATTGGGGAAAAGTGGAGATCTCCTAAGGTGAGGAGGAGGATGAGTCAGGAGGGCTTCTCTTCTTTGTCATCTGGGACAACATGAAGGAGCACCCTGAGTTGCCACCAAGCAAAAACGGGAAAATTGTTGAGGTTTTGGAAGCATGAAGGCGCCAGTGTGGAGCTAAATGGTACTTTAACTTTGCTCACTTAACTGCAAAGTAAGTAAACAAGGAAAGATTAAGTCAGTTCACAAGATTTTAAACATCATCTTTACTGATCTTTAAAAAACAAAATAGCAAAGAAGAACACTGATTCTGATTTTAGAATCTTAACTGTGAGCAATTGTTTCTAAAGGTGTGTACAAATAGTTCCCCTAGCAGGTAAATCTGACCTTGAGACAGATTTGGGCAAATGTTTTAAAAGCTAATTGGGTTAAATTTTGTGTTCTGAAGTTTTATATTTTTCTTAAACAGTGACATCGCATTTTTATTAGTAAAAAGGTAAGCAATTAGCCATGGCTGGGTGGCTCATTTGGTTGGAGTGTTGTCCCATATACCAAAAGATTGCAGGTTTGATTCCCAATCAGGGTACATAGTACCTAAGTTTTGGGTCTGATCTCTGGTGGGCGTGAGTATGGGAGGCAACCAATTAATGTTTCACTCTCACATTGTTGTTCCTCTCTCTCTTTCTCTCTCTTCCTTCCTCTCTCTCTAGCCTAGAGAGTCAATAAGAAACATATCCTCTGGTGAGTATTAAAAAATATTGAAAGGAAGTTGCTTTTTGAAACTTCTACATGAAACGTGTGCATATGTAACCTGATGCAGTAAGCATGTTTGTGTGACGGAACTACATGCAGGAAAAGAGAAAAAGTATAAAGCATTACTTTCAATATTCATGGTTTCCAAGAATACTTAATAAAAATGGTCTCAAGACAATTCAGCTAAAGCATTAAGTATCTAACTTCTGTGTTTTAGACCTGATTCTGTTTGGGGCATAAATGAAGTTGCTGGATCAAAGCCAATCAGGAAAAAGGGAAGTTGGCAGTGGGACAAGGGTCTCCAAAGCAAGAGATCTTAGGAAAAGAAGTGTTTTTTGTTTCTTTTGAGTCACCTTAGAATCTTGGCCTGAGGTCACAATTTCTTTGGCAGCTGAGGAGGGTGATTGGACAGCAGCGCCTCCCTCCTTTCTTCAGGAAAATATAGGGAGATGCTATGGAAGGTGAATATTGATTGTGAAACGGATATGATTGAACAGAGTATAGTGCTGAGCTAAGAAAGAGGGAAAAAATCAGGGTTTTTATTAGAAAATGTCTTTTATGGAGAGAATAACCAAAGGGATTTGAGACAGAGGGAACAGAGGTGCGCTGGGGAGATTGTGTGCCATTACTTGGAGCACCAGCACAAGGGGCCAAGCCGGACAGATAGGGTGAGAAGGAGTGGAGTGGTGGTGAGAGTCCCTGGCCTCTGACCCCAGTAGAACCAGGTCCCCATATCCACCCAACCTCCCCACACCAGAGAAATTGACGTGGCAGCCCATGCCAGACCTACCCAAGCTAAAGGAGCCAAGCAGGGAGATGGGGGATGTCCACTGAGGCGTAACTAGAAGAAGGAGAAGAACTTCCAGCTTTCAAAGGAGAAGAGAGTGTGGGGGGAAAGCTGCAAGCTTCAGCAGTTCTGCCCTAGACCTTTGTGAGATGAGCCCCCCTGCGCCCCACACCTTAGAGAGCCCTGTATATTGTCTGATATATAATGTCTGATAACAGCAAATGCAAAAAAAACAAAAAACAAAAAACACAGGATCAAGGGTGCACTTTAGCCCAATACATTTCTAATCAAGTCCTAAGACCAAACTATTAAACCAGCCAGACAAAAGGACTCGGAGTCAGAGGTGGCTCTCTCTAGGACTCTAAAATGAGACAAAGAGAATGTTCAGGGTCCCGGAGGCCTTGACTGTGTATGGAAGACAATGGCCTTCAAGAACATATGTGACTCCTGCTACATGGGAGTGAGTAACACATTCTGGAATGGTGACGTGAACTCAGGTCTGAGGTTTGTGCAACAGCAAGAATTGGTGGGGACCTGGGTGTGTGGATAGTATTGCCAACAGCTGTGTGCCCGCCCCCGCCCTCCCCTCCAGGAAATCTGGGGTCACAGGAAGCCACCCAAAGATAGACCATCTCTTCCTGCCCTGGGTATCCCCCTCACCTCTCATAAGACTTAGCTGATCAAACCAGAAACTTAATGTAACCTCACTGCAAATGTGAGTGTATTGGGAGGAGGGGGAGAGGGGTTTGGGGGATGACCTCTAACCCACTTGACACATTACATACCTTATCTTGAAAAAAAAAATGTTTACCTAAACCAAAGAAGCAGGAGTGTAATTTCTGGAACAGGAAGTCAGAAGTCTCTAACCATTTCAAACATAACACTGTTCACCACTGCCTTACATGCTTCTGTTTCTTTGACTGAAAAGTAGAGTTTAGCTTACAAATGTTTTTCATTTACATCTATCTCACAGGAGACTGTGAAATTTAACTGGAAGACATTTATGATCTCTGATGAAAGGTACTCATTAAGTGTAATTGTTATCATTACCTGCATCTATTTTTACTTTCCTCATTTTATATATATATATAGAGAGAGAGAGAGCATTATGTGGTCCACAAGAGCTCTAAGCCTGCCATTCTTACCCACTTCCCACATACCTCCGTGCCTGTCCTGTGTATACTTCAAAGCCTTGGGTCTCTGGCCACTGGGTCTCATGGCAACCCTAGACCTCGTGCTCCTGTAGGTGGCACTTTCCAGCAAGCATAAAATTTCATCCCAAAACCAATGTGCCAATACTTGGCTTGCTGTGGGTACCATTAGTCACTTTCTCAGAATGAGGAGCAAAGGGCTAATTGTTCTGCAAGTGGACAATTGCTGCTGTAATTATTAGCCTCTGTAATTTTTCATCCGTACATAATTGCATATTGCAGATGAGGAGCTTGGTTCTGTCTTCTTACAATTCCGCCCATGAGGCTTCTCATTGTTACGCTCGGGTTTGTTTTTTTTCCACTTGTGTCAGTCACAGTTGGTTGTGCTTTTCCATGATTGTCCTTTTTCACTCCATAAAATATAAATGCAAAAGCAGTTTTTAAAAAGTTTTCCAGAACAATTTAAATACTGAATCAGCCCACTAGTGTAGCTTGCGTGATTTACAAAGGCAAGTTTCTGACTAAAGTTTACAGAGTTATAGAAAAGAATGAAGCTGGAAATTTCCCTTCCACTCCCATCACCCGCTCTCCCCAGAGCCTCTGCCTTCCTCAAAGTCTCCAAGAAAAGGATTCATGGCATCCATTTGGAACTTCATCTCAGGGTTATGTCTCTAACTTTAAAATATCTGAGCCTTGTATGTTCCCAAACTCAGCTCAGGAGTTCCAGGTGCATCATGGTGGCTGTTGGCTAATTGTTACTTTTACTGGACATGGTGGAACTAAATATGTTACCCCTGGGTTTGTAGCCAGAAACCATCCTGAGAGGGAAAGTAATCTGTTCTAGGTCTTCATGTGAAGTTTTCTATAAAATGCTTTGGGAAGCAGCTGATCTTTCTCGTCACACATTTGGTCAAAATGTACTCAGCTTCATTTCACCAACCTCCCCAAACCCTTCACTCCTGCTACCAGTGGATCTGGCTGCTAGAGGAAGCTAAAGAGGAGGCTTTCTTCCTCCCACTGTGCAAAGCTGCTGGAGAACTCCTTGTCCCGAAGGGCCTCCCACTGTGCCCTGCTCCTGGAGCCCGGCTGGTCGTCCGAGACAGAAGAGTCCTCCAGCACCCTGGTGCTGCAGGCTTCTCTTCAGATGAAAACTCTGAACACTCAAGAAAATTCTCTTTAGCCTTGTGAACTCTCATAACTCAAGAAGTCATAAAGCGTGGTAATGCTGGACAAGGCAACATTTATGGAAAGGATTTGGGGAGAATCATGCCATTAGGCGATGCTTTGATTTTTGTTGTTGTTCTTTCACTGGTTCCAAGTAAAAGTGAAACTCACTGAAAGCTATATCTACCTGCTGAAGTTGAAAATTAGGCTCCAGTGAAATTATTTGCTAATGAAGGTGAATCTGCCAGGATATAGATAGCAACATGCCTGCAAATCTTTCTGGCAGCCTCAAAATAACACTCAGCTGCTCCCTGTTGTATGACCCCCTAAGAGCTGCCACCTGAGACACACACCCCGTCTGAGAACGTTAATAACCACCGCGGAAATCATGCCTTGCATTTCCAGCGCCAAAACCCCCCTTTCTTTCTGCTCAAAGTGAATAGATCCTAAATGGGCCACGTTTGCTTTTGTGAGGGCGCATTTGCCAGTTGGGTACTTCAACAGCATTAATAAAGGGGTGGTAATCTGAAGAGCCTTATTTTTGTCCCTAACGTTCACCCCCAAAGGAAATGTGCTTCCTACTAATAATAGAGGATGTGACCAAAAACGTGGAGTGTATTTATCTGTTCCCCGTTTGTTTGCCAAGTCTGGTATTTCTATCGGCGCTCCTTCAGAAAGGCTGAGCCGGTTCACCTCTTTGTCACTGCCAAATGCCGAGGTCTGGCTGTTTTTATTTAAGCGATTCACCTGAAGGCCAGTCTCTCCTCCCATAACCCGTAAACCAAGTTAACCCACAACAATGATAAGAGCTAACACGTACTGAGCCTTGTTTATCACACTTTACACGTTAATTCATTTAATCCTCAAAACAGCCTTGTAAGGTAGGATCCCCATGTGCCATCATGGAACCAGGAAACAGAGGCATTAAGTAATGTGCCCAGGATCACACAGCTGGTACATGATGCCTCTCTGGAGACACTGCTCTTGACCACTATATGATGCCACCTCTGTGTTGGTGCTGTTTTGCATATTAAGCCCATGTAGACTGACCCATTGCCTTCCAATTGGTGTCCAGAGAGCAGAGTCAAAGAGCAGGAAGTATTGGCTCTCCCCTATTCCTTAGAACTAGGGCTCTCCAGATGCCTCCTGTCACTTAGCTCATTTGTGGTTTGGCTGGATTTCTGACTTTAAATCAGATGTGCTAAAAAAAATCTTGGCCGTGGTCCAATATAGGTTCTTCTAGATTCACTTAGAAGTCTCTGAGTAAGTTCACAGCACAGCACATGCATTAGACAGACAAGCTCATTATCAGATTATGTGTCTAAAGAAATAACAAGCAACACACAGGAGCCAGTCACATTGCATTTATGGCCATCAGGCATTTATCAGCGAGAGTCACCCAACTTCAGTGCTCATTGGTAATTTTCCGTGAGCCGTGCAAGCTGGCAAACAAGAAGAGAGCTATAGATAAGCCGTGCTGCCATGCGCTTCAGTCGCCTGTGATTTGGCCCATCTCCAAATGCCATATAATAATGACTTTTTTATGTTAATCTGTATATAAATATCTTTATCATTTTTAAATAAGTGTTCAGAAGCTATTAGGCCTTGTAATAATTTGATAGGGACTTGTTTGTTTGCAGTTGCTGTTTTAAACATAAGCCGAAATATTTTTAAAATTTATTTATTCTGATAAAACTCTTATGCCTTCAGCAAGCTCTGTATAGGCAAGGAGCTGAAAATAGAATTTGCTACCAAGCAATATTCTATAAAATCAATGCTTCCATTGTGGGGGGAAGAAATGTCACAGGCAACATTTTCTATACTCAAGCCGATCAACTGAAGCTCCAGGAAATGCACCAAGGCATCCGGACTCGTGTTCCCCGTGCTTTCCTGGGTGCGGGGCCAAGCTGTGGCCCTTTTCCTCCTCCTGAGGTCAGTAAGCTCATTGCCCGGGCTGATGTCCACCCAGCTCAACATCAGATCAATAATATCAAAGGTAAACTGTAACTGGGAAAAATTATACTTAAAAAAGAATGGAATATAATATTTTTCAATATAATAATGCTGACCCCCAAAAATCTGATCCAGATGAGGGACAGGCTTGGGAAGACCTGCTCCCTGACCGAGTGAAGAGCAGCATCGCTCTGGGCTAAGTTAATAGTGGTTTTACATTTATTAAACGGGGGTTGGTGTATCATCCTTTTTAGACCATAGAATATTTTTTTCCTCCTCATCGGAAGCTTGTAAACAATATGTAAAACCAGCCTTCCAAGCTCTCTTCTCATAACTAATATTGTTTCTCTTCAGAGTAATTAATTCATGGAGAAACCAGCAATCTGCCTTCAGCTTAACCTTCACTGGTTTCCAACGAAAAACAAAAGGAGAAGAATCCAACATTTGGCCAATGGCCCAGTCAACCACTTTCCTTGCCAGGAGAGTTTTTTAGCAGGTGCTGCGCCTCTTGGGAGGGGGGCGGGGCTACAGATGTGGACTTTGAGCAGCAAACCCTGTTTTCATTCTGTCTTCGGCTTCCCACTGAGTCCTGCAATGACTGCTTGACTGGAGGCCCACGGATCACGGAAGGTTATTGTTTCTCCACTGCAAGTGAAAGGAGGTATGAAGGCTGGGCTTATCAAATAGGCAATTTCCAGCAGTACTTTAATTAAGTGTTAACCTTTCAGTGAAGAATTATAAATTACATTAGAACATAAGCGTCAACCGACGACATTTGAGACTTGAGCTGAACTTATGTCATGTTTCCAATAATAAGCGTGTCAATGTGAGATGTCAGTTAAAAGTTCAAAACCTTGCTATCTGGCACGTCAAGGAGAATGGTTAGAGCCACATGTTGAGGTTTCAGGGAGTATTTTCAAAAAGGTGACAGATTTTGACCAAAATTGAAGGTTACTTTTAGCCTGAAGATCAGTTTTCTTTCCATTGTCCTGGGCCTCCCAGATGCTTGGGAAAACCTTAAACCTTAATAACACTCGACGTGTTTACAAGTCAGACTCAGTCGATTTTAGAGTCAAGATCTATAATGCTCTTTTCCCTTCACTTAACAAGCTGATAGAGAGCCCCTGACTGACATCCCTTCACCTCCGCGTGATGGTAACGCTGGTTCTAATCTCCCAAATTCCTTTCAATCTGCTTACTGGTGAGAAATGGTTTTTCCTTCCATCTGGCTGACAGATGCCATAAACTGCACATTACATTGTCAGCCCTGAAGTCAGGGTGTCGAGAACTTCCACGGGGACAAAGTTGATGATAATCTCGGTATAAAATTGTCTTTTAGATGATTAGAAAAATGTGAAACTCTCCACGTTGTCAAGAGCATCACTCAAGACTGCTTCGCCGGTTTTGACAGCCCATCACGGTGGCCTCACTGTGCACCTGAAAACGTGAATATTTGTTTTCAAGTCTGTACTTCCCCCAACCTGTCTCTCTCCATTTCATTCCAGACAATAAACTTAGCCCCACAAAGCTCTTGTTGGCTGCACTCTTTTTTTAAATTGAATTTACTGGGGTTACTTTGGTTTATAAAATTATAGATCTCAAGCGTACAATTCTATAATTCATCATCTGTATATTGTATTGTATGTTCACCTCTCAAAGTCTAGTCTCCTTCCATCACCATTTATCCCCTCTTTACCCTATTTTACCTGCCCGCACCCCCCTTTCCCTCTGGTAATCACCATACTGATGTCTGTGGCTCTGAGTTGTTACTATTTTCATTTTGCTTAATTCCTTCACCTATCTCATCCAGCCCCTCAATCCCCTCCCCTCTGACAGCTGTCAGTCTGTTCTCTGTATCCACAAGTCTGTTCCTATTTTGTTAGTTTATCAGATTCCACAGATAAGTGAAATCACATGGTATTTGTCTTCCTCTGACTGGTTTATTTCTCTAGCATAATATCCTCTAGGTCTATCTAGGCTGTCACAAAAGGTAAGATTTCCTTCTTTACTACATCTGAGTAGTATTGCATTATGTAAATGTACTACAGCTTTTTTATCCACTCACCCACTGATGGGCACTTGCCTGCTTCCAAATCTTGGCTATTGTAAATAGCACTGCAATAAATATAGGAGTGCACATATTTTTTTTCAAATCAGTGTTTCAGGTTTCTTTGCATCTATTTCCAGAAGTGGAATCCTGGGTCATAAGGCATTCGGCCTTTAATTTTTTGAAGAAACTTTATGCTGTTTTCCACAGTGTCTGCACCAGTCTGCATTCCTACCAACAGTGTTCGAGGGTTCCCTTTTCTCCACATCCTTGCCAACATGTTGTTTGTTGAATTATTGGTGACAGCCATTCTGACAGGTGTGAGGTGATAGCTCATTGTGGTTTTAATTTGAATTTCTCTGATGATGACTGACTTTGAGCATCTTTTCATATGTCTATTGGCCATCTATAGGTCCTCTTTGGAGAACTGTCTATTCAGGTCTTTTGCCCATTTTTAATTGGATTTTTTGGGGGGTTTTCAGTGTTGAGTTGCTTGAGGTCTTTATATATTTTGGATATTAACCCTTTATCAGATGTATCATTGGCAAATATGTTCTTCCATTCAGTGGGTTGCCTTTTCATTTTGATGATGGTTTCCTTTGCTGTGCAAAACATTTTTAGTTTGATGTAGTCTCATTTGTGCATTTTTTCTTTTCTTTCCCTTACTCAAGGTGTTATATCAGAAAAAAATATCACTAAGTGAAATGTCCACGATTGTACTGCCTATGTTTTTTTCTAGGATTTTTATGGTTTCCAGTCTTACATTTAAATCTTTAGTCCATTTTGAGTTTATTCTTTTATATGATGTAAGAAGGTGGTCTAGTTTCTTTTTGTTTGCATGTATCTGTCCAATTTTCTTACCACCATTTATTGAATATACTATCTTTACCCTGGTGTGTGTTCTTGTCTCCTTTGTCAAATATTAATTGACCATAAAGGTGTGGGTTTATTTCTGGGCTCTCTATTCTGTTCCATTGACCTATACACCTGTTTTTATGCCAGTACTATGCTGTTTTGATTACTATGGCCTTATAGTATAGCTTGATATTAGATAAGGTGATTCCTCTAACTTTGTTCTTCTTTCTTAAGATTGTTAGGCTATTTGGGATCTTTCGTGGTTCCATATGAATTTTTGGAATAAGGATGGGCAAAAGTAGGTCTGCAGTTGTAACACAAATAAATAATACCACAATTAATAAATAATAATACAAGAATAAACTCTGTTTTGTGTAATCACAATCATAAGTCTATTTTTGCCCACCCCTATATTTGTTCTAGTTCTGTGAAATAGCTTTGTGTAGTATGGACATTTTAATGATGTTAATTCTTCCTATTCATGATCACAGTAATGCTTCCACTTATTTGTATCTTCCTCAACTTCTTTCTTTAGTATCTTTTTTAAAATTATTGATTTTAGACAGGGAGGAAGGGGAAGGAGAGAGAGAAACATTAATGTGAAAGAGATACATCAAATGGTTGCCTCCCAAACGTGTCTCACCACAACCTAGGCATGTGCCCTGACCAGGAATAGAACCCATGACCCTTTGTGCATGGGACAATGCTCCAACAAACTGAGCCACACTAGCCAGGGCTTTCTTCAGTACCATATAATTTTCCAAGTGCAGGCCTTTACCTCCTTGGTTAAATTTTTCCTGGGTACATAATTTTTTTGTTGTTGCAATTTTAAATGAAATTGTATTCTTAGTTTCTCTTTCTGATGGTTCATTATTGGTGTATAAAAATGCCACTGATTTCTGAATATCATTTTTGTGTCCAGCTATTTTACTGAATTCATTTATCAGATCTAGTAGTTTTTTGTGTTGTCTGTAGGATTTTCTATATACAATTTCATGTTATCTGCAAATAATGACAGGTTTGCTTCTCCCTGTTCAATTTGGGTGCCTTTTTTTCTTCTTTTTGTCTGATTGCTATGGCTAAGACTTCCAGTACCATGTTGAATAAGAGTGGTGAAAGTGGACATTCCCTTTCTTGTTCCTGATCTTAAGGGAATTGCTTTTAGTTTTTTCCTGTTGAGTATAATGCTTAGCTGTGGGTTTGTACTATATGGCCTTTATTTGTTGTGGTATGTTCCCTCTATTCCCACTTTGCCAAGGGTAAATAAATGCAAAATTCCTCAACAAAATATTAGCAAACCAGATCCAGCGATACATTAAAAAGATCATACGTCATGATCAAGTGGGATTTATTCCAGGGATGCAAGTTGGTACAATACTCACAAGTCAACAAACGTGATGCATCACATAAACACAATGGAGGATAAAAATCACGATCATATCAGTAGATGCAACACAAGCATTTGAAATATTGGCCACACTTTTACACCTCAGCAGGATGGACAGCCCTGAGAGCAAGACTTGCCTCTCCAGGGAGGGCTTTCGGGTTCCACTCTGAAATCTGCTGACTCTGGGGAATAAGTAATTCATCTCACTCTGGTAATACCACTTTTTACAGAGATTTCTGTTACAGAGCCTTGGCAATAATAATATTAATTGTGTTTGTTAATCCACAGCAGTAAGGAGAGGAACTAGGGAAGGGAGAGGGAAGCCCCAGCAGGACTTCAGAATATAATTCCACACATTATATTCTGTCACCACAGCCTGCGTCGGAAATTACTTTAACAAAAAGAAATAAATGGATTTAGGGAATCTCTGCACTGGCAATTGCTGGAAGAGTCCATTTGGTCCCATCTAAGCTCTGGCAGGACAGCGTCCTGGCTCATCAAGAGAGACATTCTCTCCGTGACCACCTCTGGTTCCTAATTATCCAGAAGGCTCCTTCCTGTGGGTTCTAACTCTCTCTCATGCTACAATTGACACCCTTTATTTGAGCAGTTTTTCCTTTTCCCCTGCCCTCCATAAGCTCCTGGGCCCATCCTCTTCCTTACCCAACTCCCATCACAAGTACTTAGAAGTATTTAAGGAGGACCTGCAGGTATGGCTCTGTGTAAAATCGCTCAAGTGCTGGGCTTGCCCTTTGGAAGTCTATAAACTGAGATTTAAGATTTCAAGCGTTTACACACACACACACACACACACACACACACACACACACTGTGACCTTCTTCTCTTCAACCTCCTCTCCCTTCCTCTCCTCAATCATTTGGTTCTAACCACATCGCCTGTCCACTGCAGACCAATTCCCACCTCAAGGCCTTTGCACTGGCCACTTCCTCTTCCTGAAATTCTCTTCCCTTGGATGTCTACTTGGCTCACTCCTCCACTTCCTGTGGAGTTTTTTTTTTTAATATATTTTATTGATTTTTTACAGAGAGGAAGGGAGAGGGATAGAGAGTTAGAAACATCGATGAGAGAGAAACATCGATCAGCTGTCTCCTGCACACCTCCTAATGGGGATGTGCCCACAACTAAGGTACATGCCCTTGACCGGAATCGAACCTGGGACCCTTCAGTCCACAGGCTGATGCTCTATCCACTGAGCCAAACCAGTTAGGGCTAGAGTTTTGTTTAAATGTCACCTTTTCACTGAGGCCCAGCCTGGCCATCTTATATTATACTGCAACCTCACTGCACCCCACTACCACACTCCTATCCTTCTGACCCTGCTCTATGATCTTTTTCTATATTACCCACTTCCTCACATGCCATATTATTTACTTACTTATTATGTTTATTCATAATCAGTGCCTGCTCCAGATAGAATACCAGCCACGAGGGCAGAATTTTTGTTTGTTTTGTTAGAGTGGCACATAGTAGATGTTCAATAAATACTTGCTGAAGGTGAAGAACACATCAGACCAATGATGACTTCCCAGGCTCCAGAAGAGGAGTGAGAGGAGAAGATTGGGGGGAGGTGGCTTTCACCACCCTGTTTTCTGGAGTGGAGGGGGCAGTCAGTCACACGGAGCAGGAGAGCACTGGGAGCCCGGACAGGAAAGAAGCCCTCATCTACCTCTCTGCCAGCTCAAACTGTCCTCTCAGCTCTTCACACTATGGTTCGCCACCCCAATCACATCCAGCTTCACTTATGGGCTCCACCCAATGTCTGTCCCACTGTGCTTTCTAAACGTAAATCATTCCACACATATTTATGGAGCTCCTACTGTGTGTGCTCAGATGAGGGGGAAGGCAGGAGGCTCAAACTCTGTGCCTCTCTCCCATGCACCTGAGGGACAAACTTATTTTTGGAGCCAATGGAGAACAAAAGAAAATACAGAAATTTTAGCTTAAAGGATTCAAACATAAAACCTTACTCTCAAACTAGAGCACACTTAACTACTATAACAATGCTGAAAAGGAGGAAGATTCTCAAAGTCTGCAAGGAAATGCTGAGCAAAAGGAATCCGTGCCAAGAAGCATTTCAAAGCCCTGCATGGACAGTGGAATGGCAGGTAAGTTTTAGGAAGGAAAATGCCAGGAGCTGCAGAGAAAATCGTCCAAACTGGACTAACAGGGAGATTTCTCCGATCGGGTGGTATAGCTCCAGCAAAGAAGGTATTGGCCATGCCAGAGGGCACAGGGCTGGCCAGGGCACCCCTGCAGGGGCAGGAAGCAGAAATACTGGACATCTCTGGGGAGCACAGGGGTCACAACGTAAAAAACAAAAATAAAACAATTAAAACCTTTACCAAATGAAAATAAGGCTTGCATTAGAAAAATGGGTAGATCCCACTGTGAGGCATAGAGAGGAAATCACTTTCCTTAGAAAACATCAGGGCTGCCTGTTACAGGCACCAAAAAGGTCAGTAAAATACTGAGCAGGCCAGAGAGGGCATCTGAGCAACCTGAGAGCCGCCGGGCTCTTGTGTCCCTTCCCTGCGGCACCTCAGGGAAGCAGTGCGGGGGCGGGCGAGTGTGCAGGAGAGGGGGTTTGCCACGGAGGCTGTTTGAACTGTGAGGATGAGCTCGGAGCCTGGGCTCTTCACGGCACAGCCCCCTCCTCGAGGGTCTGACCACGAGATCAGAGAAGATGGCATGTCCCTGGGCAGGTACATGGCGGAGCCCCTCTGGCCCAGGGGCTGTTTTATAGGCTCATCTTTGTGTTGTGAGGGGACGGACAGGGGAGGAGACCGGAGCAGACAATCTGATACCGAGAGTAGGTCTAAGAGAGCCTCTGTGCGTTTTTCTCTGAGGTGCACCTGAGCCAGGACATGGCCTGACTCCCAGGACATATGCAAACCCCCAAGTCATTTCCACCAGCCCCGGCCCTGGTTCCCTGTCCACAGCTGCAGGGAGCGCGGCCCTAGGCTGAGCTCAGGGGACAGTCCCAGGATCTTGCCTCTGAGACATTTTGCTGGAACTGCTAAGTCCAAGTCGACGCCTCTGCTGCCTGGACCTGGAATCTCGAGTGAGCACAGCAGTGGAGGCTGTGACTTCGTGGGTCCCACCTTCGTCAGTGCCACTGGCAGCAGGGCTTCCCTGGTCCAGGGCGGGCACATGAGCCCCACGTGGCTCAGCTTCAGTTGCCTCCCTCGAGGCGCCCAGGGCCACTCTGATCTGCCTGTCCCCAGGGAAAGGGCTGCTCCAGGCCTGGTGGGGCTCCCGTTTGGGGAGTGAGAAAGGAGTGCAGGAGAGAGGAGGGCACGAGGGCACACTGGGGAGTGGGGAAAGCACCTGGTGGAGCAAAAGAAGCTAAGCAGCCATTCAGGCTCCCTCCGTGCTGGTGACGAAGGGGGCCCCGGCCAGCGGTGTCCCTCCATATTACACACAGGTGCCCCCGAGGCGCGGCCTCTCCCCAGACCGAGATGTGTCCACCTGGAAGTCAGGGGCTCTCTCGTGGCCACAGAGATGCCGCACACACAAGCGGACAGCCCTGGGCTTCTCCCAAAGGGGACACTCAGTGCGTGTCCCCCTTCCTCTGGGGAGCACGTGGGCGACATGCAATGGGCCGCACCTGAGCCTGGGTGCAAAGCCACACCCTTGGCTGGCAAGTGGGGAAGAAGGTGATACACGTGCTGGGCTCCTTACCCACAGAGCAGGTACCGACTCGATGATAGCCCCGGCCTCTCCCTCCATCCAGAGCCTAGCGTGACAGACCCCTGTACACAGAACAGAGCAACGGGTCCCTGGCCAGGGCACCTGCCCTCCCATGCCCACGCACAGGCTGGAGAATCCCTCGCTGCCACCACCCAGCCGGCACCCGCCCAGGGCCAGCGGCGATGCCCTCCCTGTGGCCGCTCCGCGGGGAAGACATAGAAGAACCATCCAAAGTGCAAGGGGATTGACCCTGCTCCGCTGCACTCTTTCCGCTTAATAGGAACAGCTGGTCAGTGAAGTGTTTGCCAGCAATTTAACAAGCCTCAAACAGCAAGCGGCATCTGCGATGAATCACAAGGAAGTGCCCGGCTAAATGAGGTTTAATTTAAATTCCTATCTGGAGCTGAGAGAAGAGCATGATTGCGCCTCCCAGTTGTATCAGGACGAGCAAGGCCCCAGCCGGGTCGGCTTCAGCTGGAGCTCAGCTCCCTGGTCGCCTTGGGAGGCGATGGCCCCAACAAGACTAAGCTGTAAAACCAGGCCCAACTGCAGAGGGGAGGGTGGCGGGGGAAGGAAAGAGACAAGATGGCATTCCTCCTCTCGCAGAAACACAGCATTAGGAAGCCATGGACCTTCTCACGGCCACGCCCCCGTCCACCGTGGCGGCCCCATCACAGTAGAGGGCACAGCCCACACACAGGGCACCAAAGAGCCTGGCAAGCGGGGGGACCTTGTCCTATGGAAATGTCACCAGTCGGAGCCACAGCGATACCGTGGAAAACCAGAGGCACAGCTCTAGTTGTTTCCTCACACAAAGACCTGGACACAGATTTTGCAACCAAGGGCTCCCAGTGAGTCCTCCTCCACCTGTGAGCCCGCACAGCCTCGCACTGCATAGGTAAGTGCCGCATTCAGAGCAGGCTTGAGCCCCGCTGCCTGCACATCCCATCGCTTTTCAACATCAGAACCCTGGGCTCCAGAGCATCTCAGAGCCCAACAGCCTCCCAACTCCAGTGGCTATGGAATCACCTGTGCCTACGTCCAGGCCCCCCTCCCGACTAACTGTGTGACCTGGGCTCGTGGCTTCATGTTGCAGAGCCTCTGCTTTCCCGTCTGTAAACTGAGGATAAAAATTGCATCCCCTCATGGGAAGGGCTGTGGTTAAATGAGATGATGCACAATTCTGGGAAGGTCCCAAGTTAATGCATTCTCACAGCATGTGCCTCAGGAATTCACCGAAGATTCCTCCTTTAAGGAGGCCTATCCCAGCTGCCCTTCACCCTGGTTTCATTTCACTTTTGCCAGCCACGGCTTACCCATGGGCAGAGTCTGAGGGTGTAGCAGAGCTCAGTTCCCTGGGACTACTGGGCAGAGGGAGTGACTCAGAAAGCAATGGGGTGGAGAAGAAGGTGACCTCCAACCAGCCGATGCCAAAAGTATGGTTTAAAGTTCATGCACATTCCATCAATTCTCACCCCCTCATCCTTCCCAAGGCAGTCCATCCTCTCCCCCATCTCCACACTCCTCTCTATTACTCTTTCTAAATTTGATTTTCAAACACCTTAGCACATGTTCCCTTGAAATCAGCATCTGTGCATGTCACAGCAACTTAATGCCCTTTTGTAACAGGTTCCAAGGTTGACAGGGCAGAGCCTGTCACGAGTGTATCTTTAAGGAATTGTGTTTGACTGCTAGTGAGAACAAAGAGAAGATAGTTTAATTTTCTCTCACATGAAAGTTCACAGTTGGAAGTTCCAGGCTGGCACCACAGTGGGCTTCAAGAAGCAGCCTCCTTCAAATTCTTTTTAAATATATTTTTATTGATTTCAGAAAGGAAGGAAGAGAGAGAGAGAGCTAGAAACATCAATGATGAGAGAGAATCATTGATCGGCTGCCTCCTGCACACCCTCTACTGGGGATCAAGCCCACACCCCGGGCATGTGCCCTTGATCAGAATCAAACCTGGGACCCTTCAGTCTGCAGGCTGATGCTCTATCCACTGAGCCAAATCAGCTAGGGCACTCCGTCAAATTTTTAATTTGATATCGTTAGTTTCTGGCTTTCATCCTGAAGGTCACCTCATGAGCAAAGATTAAGGCTAGAACACCAATTATCACATCTGGAGTCCAGGCAGGAGGCAGAAGAAAGAAGGAAGGGCTAGACGTCAGGTGTAGAGCATGCAATAAACTTTACAGAGGTTGACTTATAATGCTGTACACCCAAAAATTATATAAACATGCCTTGGGTGAGGATAAAAATAATAATAAGTAAAGTGTACAACTCAATGTTTAAAAAACAGAGAAGACTCAAATTACTAAAATCATAAATGAAAATGGGGACATTACTACTGGTTCTACAGAAATAAAAAAGAATAGCCAGAATAAAGCTACAGTTATCAAAACAGTGTGATATTGACATAAAGACAGAAATACAGTCTTTGGAGTATAATAGAGGACCCAGAAATAAACCCTTACATGCATGCTCTAATTATTTTTGACAAGGGTGCCAGGATCAGTTAATGGGGAAAAGACAATCTTTTTAACAAATCCAACTTCATGAAAATTTTAAAATTTTGTGCATCAAAAGATACTATTAACAGAGTAAAAAGGTAACCTTTTAAATGGGAGGAAATATTTGCAAATCATATGTCTAATAAGGGATTAATATCCAGAATATGTAGAAAACTCCTAAAACCCAACAACAACAAACCCAAACAACCCAATTAAAAAATGGGCAAAGGACTTGAATAAATATCTCTCCAAAGAAGGTCTATAAATGGCCAATAAGCATATGAAAAGATGTTCAACATCACTAATCACTTGGAAAATGCAAATCCAAGTTACCACGTGATACCACCTCACAATTAGAGTGCCTATTATAAAACACACACACATACACACACACACACATGCACACACAGAAAACAAGAAGAAGTTGGAACCCTTGTGTACTGTTGGTGGAATGTAAAGTGGTACAGCCATGGTGGAAAACAGTATGGTAATTCTTCAGAAAATTAAAAATAGAATTAGCATATTATACAGCCATTCCACTTCTTTACCCAAAAGAACTGAAATCAGGCTCTCAAAAAGATATTCATACATCCATGTGCATAGCAGCATTATTTACAACTGCTTAAATATAAAAGCAAGCCAAATGTCCATGGACAATTAAATGTATAAGCAAAATGTGGCATATACATACAATAAAATATTATTCAGCCTTAAAAAAGAAGGAAATTCTGCAATATGCACGACATAGATAAAACTTGAGGACATTATTCTACGTTCAATAAGTAAATCACCAGAAGACAAATACTGAATGATTCCCCTTACATGAGGTACTTACCATTGTCACAATCATAAAGACAGAAGGTTTAACAGTATAAGGTGGTTGCCAGGAGCTGGGGAAAGGAGGGAATGGAGAGTTATTGTTTAAAGAGCATAGAGTTCCAGTTTTACAAAATGAACAGCATTATAGGATGGATGGTGGTGATGGTTGCACAACAATGTGAATGTACTTAAAACACCACTGTGAATTTTACACTTAAAAGTGGTCAAGATGGTAAGTTGCATACTATGCATTTTACCACACAAAAAAATTTTTAAGATCATTTGAACATCTGTGTTATCTCAGAGCTGTTTATTTTCTCATTTGAATTGGGGTTTTCCTGGTTCTTGATATGAAAAGGCATTTAGGATGGTATCTTGGACATTGTGAGTATTATGTCATGAGATTTTGGTACCTATTTAATATTCTAATTTGGCCAGCAGTCACCCTGCCTAGATTCAGAATACACATCCCAGCCCACTTTTATGGGCTGTGGTTTAAATGTCAATCTCATTTTCAAGGCCTTTTGTGTGCTCTTGTCATCTGCCCCACTTGTGTACGACCCAGAAGTCAATATGAAACCTGTTATTAGTTCAGTTCTCAAACCTATTGCTGTGCTGGTTCTGATCGGCTTCACTTGAGGGTCACCTACGACTTCATTCATAGATTTTAACAATCCTTTTCCTCAGTTCTCTCTAGTCAGTGGCATTTTCAGGTTTCGAGCAACTCTAGTGCCCAGGTCAGGATCTACAGGAGGCAAACACACACACACACACACACACACACACACACACACACACTCACCCCTGGCTTATTCCCAATTCCAAAGTCCCTTAGCCATCCATCTTCCTTCTCCACCTTTCAGAGTCTTCTCGTAGGTAGTACACTATGCATTTATCCAGGGTTTTAGCTGCAATCAGCAGAAGGAACATGTGCAATGCACTCACTCCATTTTGTCTGAAATCAGAAGCCCCTGTTCAGTTTGAACAGAAAGTGCTGTGCTTGGGCATGGAGGTGAACTGAACCTCGAATCACAAAGAGGTACGCACTGAGGCAAGCCTGACTCACAGAGTCCGGGCCAGGCAGCCTCCCTGTCACAGAGGGTCTCCGGGTGTCTGGGGGGTTACATTTTGGTGATACAACTGCATCTGCTCTTACTTCTCCACAAACCAAGGAGGATCACTAGGTTTTGTTTGTGTGTGTGTGTGTGTGTGTGTGTGTGTGTGTGTGTGTTTTTAATATGTCACACAAGAGGGACATGAATTCTCAGTGTCAGTCAGCACCAGGGCACAGACCAGCATTTGGGGAGATTTGGGGAGTAATGCAGCAAGGCAGACAAAGCAATAACAAACCCACGGAGACTTCTCACTTTCCGACTCCTTGCTGAGCTAGACCAGCTTGCTTTGAATTGGAGTGCAGATTGGCTCCCCCAACTTGCTACAGGCAGTGAGCAAACCTAAATAAGCAAGAAAAGAAAGTGAGATAGGAGGAAGCAAGTGTCTTTGTCTCTGGTTTGTAAGGAAGGGTGAGTGAACACCACAGACGTCACCCCAGGGCCTGACCGTCACCCCAAAGCCAAATCTCTGGGGGAGCTTGGTAGACGCCTGACCTGTGTGAGCGTCAAGATCACCACCCACAAGGCAGGGCCGGGGATACACCTCCACTGAAAAAGCCCAAGCAGCCTTCCCGAGAGCGAGAGCGAGAGCGTGGCAAAGTCTGCCGGGAGACACAGCCAGCAGCTGAGCGTCCTGGCTCGGCCTTCTAGAGAGATGCGGTTTCTCTTCTCTCCGCATGCACGAGCAAGGGAATTCGCATCCACTGTTTATGTGTCTTAAAAGCCAACATGTTCAGGGTGTTGGTGTGGAAAATGATCATCCCACAATTGGCACGATGAGATTATTTCTTAGGTGAGGCATTTCCTTTGCGACTGAACTGCCATTGGCAGAGTTTTGTTATTTAAGACGACACATTGCCTGGCTCGGGGAACAGAACATGAGTAAACTGACGAACTTTCTCAGGAATGTGAGAGCCAGTCTCAGCTCCTGGTGGCAGCTTAAGCTGGATTTGGGCCAGCACCAGGCAGAGAACACGTTCATGCAGACCCCAGCCGGGAAGGGGGAGGGGGCGGGTTGGGCTGACTGCGTGTCACACATGTGACCCTTTATCCAACCCCCACACCTTCCCACCTCCCCTCCCCGCCCAACCCATGCCTATTCCTAAAGAGGGTTTCCTGACAGCAAAACTTGCTCAGAGAAGGGCATACAGTAGCTTTTTCTTGAGCCAAATTCAAATAGAATCCAAAATCTGTGCAAAAAAAAAAAAAAATGTGGGCATGCTTCCTGTTTCAGTCGCTCTAGGAGGTATTCACTCTCACACTTCTTGATGCCTCTCCCCTTCCTTTCTTCAGTCTTCGTGTCTTCAGAATGTTTTCCTGGGGGAAGGCAGTTGGATTATTTAATTACACTTAAATAATTAAGTGTAGACATACTCATCAGTGGAAGAAACGTAGTTTGGGTGTATAAGCTGCAAAATGAACATCTTGTGAGGTGTTTGGTGACCATACCCCTAAAGGTGAAGGCATGAACTGAAGATAGTGGAGGATTTTTACCTAAAATGGAGGATGGGTGGGTGGGTGAATGGATGGATGGATGGATGGATGGATGGATGGATGGATGGATGGATGAGTGGGTGGACAAGGTAAACAGGGAGCAACAGCGGGCCCCATGGCCCCTTGAAGCTTCTATGCAGTGAGTGGCAGGGAAACCTGCCGCTCTCCCTATCGTCAAAGTCCTGTAGGAAAACCCAACTCCTCCCTGGCCCTGGACCTCACTGACTGATGCTAAGTAACTGGCAGGACTCTCACCCACACTGACATCTGTGTCTCTGCCTTGGCTGGTGCAAGAACATGGTCTCTCCTAAGAAAGAGAGATAGTAACAGGAAGAGACCCTCAGCTGAGCACCAAGACACAGAGCTATTCAGTTTCAAGGCCCAAATCAACCAGCTACCACTGTCTTATTCTTATGGTAAAAGTGATTCATCAGAATGGGAGCAAATAAATCCGTGTGCACTGCAGCATCTCTGCCCATCGCAGCAGGAACAGGAGCCCTGGCATTAGAACAGGGTGCCAGGCAGAGTCTGGCCAGCTGCGGGGCAGCAGCTCTGCTCACTTCTCAGCCCCAGGCACCTGCAACACGCAGCACTAGCCTCCCAGTGGGTGAGAGCTGGGCTGTCTGGATCCAGACCCCAAACCTGAAATGGGCGTTAACCAGTGGGCCTCTCGATGACAGCTGTTCAAAGAAGGACTGAGCCACAATGAGCAGGGAGCTCTGGGCAGCCCCACTCTCCTCTCCCTCCCACCTCACCAGAGAGTTCTGTGGGGTGGACTAGCTCCTCCCCATACTTCCTCCAGGGAATGTTCCCTTGTTGGCATATGCCTAGAAGAACCTGCTTCCTGGTTCTGAGCTGGCAGGTAAGGTGGGCATGAGTACCCTGGGGCTCAATCATGGAGTCCCACAGGGGCCTTCTGGGGAGGGGCTCCCACCAATTGGCTTCTCTTATCTACCTCCTCTTTACAGTTCCCCAACTGTATGCTGTTAGGACATGCGCACTTGTCCTAATCTCTTCTTCTCAGCCTTGTCATGTCTGCTGGATTGTGGGGGCCCAGGAAAACCTTCCCTAGTTATCTGCTCCTGCACTCACCCCTCCAGCTTCCCCAGCACATCCTGGGCCCTGCTGGGACCCAGATCCCCTGACGCTGTCTGAGCTGCCTTCCAGCCCTAGTGCTTTCCTTTCCTAGTAGAGTGTGTGTAGCTATTCTCTTCCTCAGATTCCCCAGAGCAGAAGTCCAGCTCCTCACCCCTTCTGGGCCCCACTGAAGACCCAGAACTGGAACCAGAACAATGGGCTCAGCCGCAGCCTCCACCTGCCCTGTCCAGTTCCACAGAAGCCACTGGCCTCCAAAGTAATTTTTAAAACACTTCTATTTTGTTTGTTTATTTTGTTCATTAGATTCTATATATAGGTAAAATGATATATTTGTCTTTGTCCAACTGACTCATTTCATTTAGCATAATACTCGCCAGGCCCATCCATGCTGTCGCAAGAGGTAAGATTTTCTTTCTTTTTTTTGTTGTTGTTCTGTTTGTTTACAGCCGATAGCTACAGAGAACAGACTGATAGCTGTCAGAGGGGAGGGTGGTTGGAGGGCTGGGTGGAACCCGAGTCCCTGTGCACACACACAAGGGACACAAGAAGCACCACTTGTCCCTGACCTCAAGGCATCAAGCATCCAGAAGGTGAGGCAAGACCCGCCAACCAGCAGGCACACGAGAGACAGGTGGACCTGCGGTGGCCTTCTTTATACCTGCTCCTCCCCACCCCAGGCTCTGTCCCTACACTGTCCAGCAGGGGCTCAGCTGTCTATGAATGTAGGACCCTCCCAAGTGAGTGTGGTCATCTGGGCCATTCCTTCCCTTTCAAACTCTTCCCATGACGGGTGTATGGGCTGCAGACCTTTCCCACCTGGTTCTCCTCCTGCCAGGAGAACTCACCTTCTCCTTCTCGCTTGAAAGCACCTCTGCCTCACTTGGTCCTTAGATGTTGCAGGTCCTGCCTTCCCGCCTAGGCTCCCGTCTTTCTCTCTATTTGTCTTTTGCTCATTGCTTTCCACTTGCTATTGTTGAATGTATCTCCTCGCTGTCCATGGTCTGGGAGCATGGCCCACACAGGCTGCATTCCTGCCTCCCTTGCCCTCTGGCTGCAGCTGGGACAGCCAATGGGGGGCACAGGCAGGAGAGGGGAGAACCGGAGGAGAGTCGGGGGCATGTATGACCCTTGTTGAGATTCTAGTGGCCCTCATTTTTTTTCCTGGGCCCCTCTTTCATTTTTGTCATGGCCACCAGGCTCCAATAACACTGCCCCTCCCCGCCTTTGCCTCTTCATGTCTAGAGACAGGAATGGCTCCTCCTGTTTCTATTGCCCAAGGAATTTACCATCTTTCATTGGTTAACCCTGCCCTGTCCAAGCCTCCATAAACAGCCACTTCTAGAAACTCTCTCCTTTTAGCTCTCTTGCATGGACCACCTGTGTTTTGCCAAGACCGCATGACCTAGCACTCCTCTTATCTGGAGCAGGTTCTGCTTATCTATTGCTGCATAACAAGCCACCCCAAACATGGTGACATAACACAACAGTGGTCATGTATTACTGCTCTTTCTCATGGTTTTGGATATTGATTCGGCCCAAGTAGGTGGTTCTCACTCTAGGCCTCCCATGAAGCTGTGGTCAGATGGTGGTGTGGGCTGGAGACATCTCAAAGTCTTCCTCATTTGCTTGGTCCAACCATCCATTGGGACCTCAGCTGGGGCACCCACCTATGGCCTTCCCATTTGGCCAAGGCTTCCCCACAGAATGAGGGCTGGGTTCCAAGGGCAGAGACTAAAAAGGAGCCCTGCAGAAGCTGAATGTTTTATGGCCTGGTCTTAAAAGCCACACAGCACTACTTCTGTCGCATTGACTCATGAGAAGTCAGTTACTAAAGAAAATCCACATTCAAGATGGGAGTAGTATTCAAGAATTTGTGGGCATGTTTCAAAATCAGCACAAATGGTAAATTCCAAATCTGACACATTCTCCTCCCGTTGCGATCTTGATCTCTGTCCTCCACACATCCTGGGTCCCCAGGGCTGAAGTGAAAGCATGTCTCCAGACTCTTGCCTCCTCACCCGACACCCACTGGGTGCCAGGCTCCATTGACTCACCTTCCAGGTTTCTCTTGGACCCCTCAGCTTCTCTCCCTCTCTCTGCCACTGCTTTGGTTAGGCATCCATCATGTCCATCCTGTTCTCTGGGCCACCACCAACCTCCTTCCCTTTCCCAGGGGTACTTGGGTCACCACTGAAATGTGCCTCAGACCCCACTACAGCCCTTCACTTTTCTGAGCAAGAACCTGAGTACCAGAGATGGGAAAAGCTTTGCCCAAAGTCACAGAACTGACCAGAGTAGAGGCAGATACCTTCCAGTGCCCTCACCGCCTGAGGCCAATCTTTAGATGTTCTTGGAAGGCATTCTCCCAAGAAAGGCCTGAGACAATTTCTCTGCCTCTTCATTCCAGGCCCAAAATATGGTCTCTATTGCTGGATTTTGCATCAAAATGTATGCTAAAGAAATAAATGGCCACTTTCATTATTTTCTTTATTCCATTTTACCAATTTGCCATTAAAATAGGCATTTCCAGATTTCTGAGTGCCATCATCTCATGAAAGAACTATTCTTGACCTTAAGGAACTTCCATTCTAAAATTATACATGACACAGGCAGAGGGGATAGACACACACAGAGACACCATGCTCTTCTTTTTTTTTTTTTTTTTTTTTTTTTTTTTTTTTTTTTGGTAAGAGTAGGGAATGCGCAAGAAGGGAGAGAAAATAGAAAAGGATAGAGAGGAGAAACCAAGATGGCGGCATAGGTAAACACCGGAGTTTGCTGCCTCGAACAACCACTTCAAAAATACAACTAAAAGACGGAACAGACATCATCCAGAACCACAGGAAGGCTGGCTGAGTGGAAGTTCTACAACTAGGAGGAAAGAGTAAAACATACCGAGACTCAGAGGAGGCACAGTGCTGAAGTAAAATACTAAGGTGCGGAGTGCATGTGGAGCAGGCTGGCGGCTGAGAGCATGGTTGTCATTTTCAATCGGGAGGGAGTCTCAGGCTCTGAGCTCCAGTTCCGGGCGAGTCTCTAGGGACCCAGACTCATACGGGAGAAGTGGGACTGTCTGGCATCGCTCAGAACCCTAGGGCAGCTTTCTCTCCGTGGGGCTTGCAGCAATTACTGGGACACCGAGAAGCAGAGCCTCTGAGGGCAAGACTAAGAGCAGCCATAATTGCTAACCCCGCCCTGTTGATCCCGTGGGACCCGCCCCACCCAAGCCCTGCAGGGAGACTTTTGCTGGATAGCCTCAGGCAAAGGCTAGATTAGCACCTTCCTAGAGATCCAGGAGCCAGGAAGCCCAGAGGTCAGAGTGGGACCATCCAGTTTGCAGCTCCGTGGAACCATAAAAGACACACTGAGGGGGCAGACTCAGTGAGCACCAAAGCCCCATCGAAGCAAGTCTAGCCCCAGAGGGGTGTCTCTAGCACAGAAGTTCTCCCACTGCAGACACGGCTGATTCTCACAGCCAATTGGCCTGTGATAACTACAAAAATCAAGGCTTAACTACAACAAGACAGTGCACAAAGCCCACAAGGGGGTGCACCAAGAGTGTCTACCTCAGGTAATTGGGACACTTAGCACAGAAAGGCACTCTATCGACACAGTGAAGCATAAAAAATGCTGAGACAAAGAAACAGGACACAAACAACAGAATTGGAGGAAAGCAAACTGTTGGATATAGAGTTCAAAACCACACTTTTAAGGTCTTTAAAGAACTGTCTAGAAGCCGCCGATAAATTTAATAAGGCCCTCGAAAAGACTGGTGAGACCGCCAATAAATGTAGTGAGATCTTCAAGAAGACTGGTGAGACCGCTGATAAATGTAGTGAGATCCTCAAGAAATCTAATGAGACCCTCGATGTTGTGATAAAGAACCAACTAGAAATTAAGCATACACTGACTGAAATAAAGAATATTATACAGACTCCCAACAGCAGACCAGAGGGTCACAAGAATCAAGTCAAAGATTTGAAATATGAAGATGCAAAAAACACCCAACCGGAAAAGCAAAATGAAAAAAGAATCCAAAAATACGAAGATAGTGTAAGGAGCCTCTGGGACAGCTTCAAGCGTACCAACATCAGAATTATAGGGGTGCCAGAAGATGAGAGAGAGCAAGATATTGAAAGCCTATTTGAAGAAATAATGACAGAAAACTTCCCCCACCTGGTGAAAGAAATAGACTTACAGGTCCAGGAAGCTCAGAGAACCCCAAACAAAAGGAACCCAAAGAGGACCACACCAAGACACATCATAATTAAAATGCCAAGAGCAAAAGACAAAGAGAGAATCTTAAAAGCAGCAAGAGAAAGAAAATCAGTTACCTACAAGGGAGTACCCATACGACTGTCAACTGATTTCTCAACAGAAACTTTGTAGGCCAGAAGGGAGTGGCAAGAAATATTCAAAGTGATGAATACCAAGAACCTACAACCAAGACTACTTTATCCAGCAAAGCTATCATTCAGAAGTGAAGGCCAGATAAAGAGCTTCACAGATAAGAAAAAGCTAAAGGAGTTCATCACCACCAAACCAGTATTATATGAAATGCTGAAAGGTATCCTTTAAGAAGAGGAAGAAGAAGAAAAAGGTAAAGATACAAATTATGAACAACAAATACACATCTATCAACAAGTGAATCTAAAAATCAAGTGAATAAATAATCTGATGAACAGTATGAACTGGTGATTGTAATAGAATCAGGGACATAGAAAGGGAATGGACTGACTATTCTTGGGGGGGGGGGAAGGGGTGTGGGGGTGAGGGAAGAGATTGGACAATAATCGTGCACCTATGGATGAGGACAGTGGGTGGGGAGTGAGGGCAGAGGATGGGGTGGGAACTGGGTGGAGGGGAGTTATGGTGGGAAAAAAGAGTAACTAATGTAATAATCTGAACAATAAAGATTTAATTGAAGAAAAAAAAAGAAAAGGATAGAGAAAGATCAGCACTGTTTGGTGCGTGAAAATAGCGAGAGAGAGCAGAAAACTTGATGGGGTCAATCCCCAAGAAGAAGGAATTGTGAACCTCTGCAACTATTTATTTATTGTTGCATATGAAACCAGCCATTTTATGCAACTGACAAAATCAAGGACAATTAGACCAAATTGAGCTTTAATTTTGGATTGAAAGTGTGATGCTTCCACCAAGAACTCCCTCCCACAACGTCTGAAATTACTCACTCGCTGCGGAAGGAGGCACCCGGAGCCATCAGCCTAGATAAGTGTGAGTTTATTGCTTGTCAAAAATGTAGACACTGATAAGATCCCTGCTCCTGCAGGGGCATTAGAAAGTCTAGACGAGATGCAGATTAAGGTCGCACCTCAGGGAGCATTATTCAAAGCATTAGCTTGTTTCCAGATGATTCAACTTTAGACCTGAGGAAGAAAGAGGGACCCCACAACCCTTGAAGTGCTGGCTTGGTTTGGGAGAAATGAGGGTGGGAGATGTTGGTGGGACACACTCCTCTCAAGAGCTAGATTTCCCTCACAATCTAATTCCCCTTGCCTTTATAAACAATTATCTATCACCTTTTCTCTTCTCTATTTCTCCCCTCCTTTGCCAACCTGATCCATAGCAGTGGAACAGCCAAGTTCAAAGTTCAGACTCTGAGTCCAGACAGTCCTGGGATGGGAGCCCTTTTCACCTTATACCTCCATGCGTCCTGGACAACGAATTCTCTCTGAGCCTCAAGGGCCAGTCTGCTAAGTGCTGGGCAGTGACGAGACAAGTGAGGTGATGTGTGCAAGGCATTTGGCACTGTGCTGGCCCAAAGTCGGAGCTCAAAACTGCTTGCCAACATTTTACTCCCAACATCACTGGCCTGCCCTGCAGGTAGGCCCCTTTCTCCAGGCCCCTGCTGCTGCTAACAAGTTACCCTTCTCTCTCGCCGCTCTTCCCTTTGGAAGGCTCCCTCCCTCTCAGGAAGCTTTTCCGAGAGGCAACAGGGCGGTGTCCAGCTGAGGTCAGGGAGGGGCCCAGGGCAGAAAACCAAGCTTGTTGGTCAGGAGATGTCATGGGTGAGATGTAAGACTTGTCGCTTCCTGGAAAGGCTCAGGGAACACGAGGATCTGCTTAATGAGACTCCACCACGGTGGGCGAGCACCTGAACGTGACCAGGCCTTCCCTCCGGGCTCTAGGTTAGTGTCTGGGCTCAAAAGTCATGACAAAGCCTCACATTGCAGGCCTTTCCCTCCATCCTGAGTCTCCCTCCCTCAGGGACCTGATTTCTCTTTCCTGCGGGGGAGGGAGAGGCAAAGGCCACGTGGGCTCTGAGGACAGTGCCTTGTTGGCAAGTGGAACTGGACGGAGGAGGGAGACTAAGACGCGGTGAAAGACTTGCTCTCAGCCGTTAGATAGCTTCTGGAGCAGACATACTCATTTGTGCAACTCGCACTGGGCACAGTTCCTGCTCCAAGGGGCTCATGAGATGGGGAGAGAGGGACTGCTCATGGGTAATGTGCGATGAGCACAGGGTGTGCTGGCCGCCCACCGGATAGGTCAGTAAAGGCTTTCAGGAGAAGGATAGGTCTGGTCTAGGACGTCAAGACTACCTGCGCAGGAGCTAGGGGTTAGCTAGGTTATAGGGTGACGGAAGGACAGTGTAGCATGGTATGGGGGTGTGTACTACATACAGTGCACCAGCCGTTAGGGTGGCTGGAGCTGCAAGTGGAGAGGGGAGTGGGAATGTTAGGAAGGGGAGAGGTTTTGGGGGCCATAACACAGACGCCCTGAAAATCGATGTTACAGAATTGGAATTTTCTCAGGTGAGCGATGTGTAGCCCCTGAAGATGCTGAGAGAGGTGAGTGCCACTGTAGACTGTATTTTACATCAGCCAAGACTTTGCCAGCAACACATGCTTGGGTCTCGGATGGTCACACCTCAGCTGCTACATTTCTGCTTTGCTGAGCTAAAGAGACTAGAGGCAACATTATTTGCTCATGCCTTTGCTTAGCAATGGAAGAAAACTAGTCAGCAGAGGCCCTTTAAATGATCTTTAGCCCAGCCTGTGTGGCTCAGTGGTTGAGCATTGACCCATGAACCAGGAGTTCTTGGTTTAATTCCCGGGCAGGGCACGTGCTCAGGTTGAGGGCTCCATCCTCAGCAGGATGTGCAGGAAGCAGCCAATCAATGAGTCTCTCTCATGATTGATGTTTCTCTCTCTCTCCCTCTCCCTTCCCCTCTGAAATTAATAAAATATACTAATAAAAAAGATAAAATAAAATGCATTTTTATTTTTTATCAAAGTGGCATATGGGTTAAAAAAAAAGTCAAACATGACTACAAAGTGTAAAATAGAACACACAGCCCTGGCCCGTCTGTCTCCCTCCAGTTCTCACTCCCCAGACAGTGTTTCCTTCTGGCGTCCCTTCCGCACGTGCAGGCAGCACGCATGGAATGCTTCTCGCTTCAGATCTGCCGTGGAAGGCCAAGCCGTCTGTACTATACACGTACCCTCGTCTCCTCTCCATTTTCTCAGCACGGTTATGTCCGCTTTTACCTAGATCAGTGGCTAACAGTATTTTCAGCAGAGCCGAGCCACCTCTTTTACACATTAGAACAGCATTTTCTCTTGGTTTGCTTTTTGTTTTCCTCGAGTTAGTAATTGTCGGTTTGCTTGGTTTCTCCATGGCTGTCACTGACTGGTTCCTGTAGCCTGTCCAGCTGAGCCCACAAGCTCCTCTCACACCGTGGAGCACAGCAAACCCTCCGCGATTCCTTTCTGTCCGGAGACATTCATTCCCCCTGCGCCGCCTCCTCTCCAGGCAGCTGCGGCCAGACAGGCAAGGGAGGTTTCTTCTCGCTCTCAACCTGGAGAATCACTTTACTTTCAGAGGCCTTATTTGGGGACCCTGAGTTTTCATGTAGAAGACGCTATACAAAACTTTATTTAAAAAGCTAGAATAATTTTGGATTTTCCTTTTAATTGTTGGGCCATATGCGAGCCTTGGCTTTCTGGGGGTGCCGTCAAATCCCCTCTTTGGTTTTAAGCCACCGAAGCCTCTACACTGCCAGCCGATGATACAATGGCTCACAAGGAGCGCAGCTGTTCTCGCTTCCAGGTGCACACACGGCAATTTAAACGCTATCAAAGCCTTTCTAAGTAAAAAAAAGCCTCCCGGGCTTGTTTTAATGAATAGATAAAGCTAATTTGTAATTAGTCCATTTAGTTGTTAATATGCAAATGAGGCCTGTTGTTATCTGTAATTAGCACCAAACATTTGATTGCGAAGGATATTGCTAAAATACATAGGAAAGGCTGTAACCCTCACTCAGGGCTCCACCTACCCGAGGGCCTCCCAGACCTCACCTCCAGCCCAGACTCCCCACTCTGGTTTTCTCAGGTGTTCCCGGCCTGCTAGCCCCCTCTTCTCTGTTCGGGAAGCACCTTGAACTAGTCTACACCGAACCCACCAGGTCTGTTCCCTCCCTGTACTTGCAGTGCTTTCTAAGAAACCCACTCCTCAGACATGGCCATTGCCTTCCCTCCCTCCCCTCTTCCCCTCCTTCTCCAGCTTGAGTCCTTTAACCCAGAAACAGGGGCCTCTGCAGGAACACACTCCTGCCCGCCTCCGCCTCCCTCCCCCTATTCCCTGGAGAGCCACAGTGGCCCTCCCTTTCTCAACAGCCCCTTCCCTCCCCACGTGGCAGCCAGCACGATTTCTCCAAACCAACGCTTCACTTCACAGCTTTCGGGGCTCAGTTCCCACACAGCATCCACTGGGAAGAGGTAGAGGTCCCCGGTTCCCTCAGTCCTCCATAAGCACCCTTCACAGCCACCCTTATGATCTCGGGGAGCATTTCCGCTCCCAGCATAGTATCTGCCAGGCTGTCTGCATCACTCCTTAATAACAGAGATCGGTGCTGCAATCCTCATAACTGCCAACTGTAGACCATCAACACATACGTGTCAAAAGGATGACTGAGTCACGTCCTGGCCAGGTGGCTCCACTGGTTGGAGCATCATCGCATGTACCACAGGCTGCGGTTCAATTCCGGTCTAGGCACACACCTAGGTTGCAGGTTCCGGATGCGTATGGATCGATGCTTCTCTCTCCCCCTTCCTCTGTCACTAAAAATCAATAAACATATCCTCGGGGGGGATTTAAAAACCTTTGAGTATTAATTAGGCAGTCTCGTTGCTGCCCCAGGTAAATGCACAGTCCGTTCTGGGAGGGCTGGGTAGCAGAGGGATGGGGCCCTGCCCTGGGAGTGGGGAGGTTGGGATCGTCCCAGTGCTGGGCTGTGACCCCTTGGACAGAGGGCCTCCACTGTCTGGCCTGGGTGGCGTCAGCGGTGTGGGTGGGGTCAGCAGTGTGGGTAGGGTCAGTGATGTGGGTAGGGTCAGCGGTGTGGGTGGGGTCAGCGGTGTGGGTAGAGTCAGCGGTGTTGGTAGGAGATGAGGAGATGGGTGAGGAAGGGGAGAACCCACCCGCTCTGCCATCTCGTGTGTGTGTGTGTGTGTGTGTGTGTGTGTGTGTGTGTGTGTGAGAGAGAGAGAGAGAGAGAGAGAGAGAGAGAGAGAGAGAGATTCTCTAGGCTCCAGCGCTCACATCTGCAGCCACAGACCCCCAAATGCAGATGACGTCCTTTGATGGCAGGCTCTAAAATCACCAGGGAGAGTTTCTCTTTGGTAGGAACATTTGTAGTGACATCTTTTCTTTTTTTTTTTTTTTTTTTTTTTTTAAATATATTTTATTGATTTTTTACAGAGAGGAAGGGAGAGAGATAGAGAGTTAGAAACATCGATGAGAGAGAAACACCGATCAGCTGCCTCCTGCACACCTCCCACTGGGGATGTGCCCGCAACCCAGGTACATGCCCTTGACCGGAATCGAACCTGGGACCTTTCAGTCCGCAAGCCGACGCTCTATCCACTGAGCCAAACCGGTTTCGGCTAGTGACATCTTTTCAAGTGTGTGGAAGATCAGGATATGAATAGGATGGGGGTGTGGCAGGAAGGGGCTGTGAAAGGAGGAGGCTGGGTCTATTCTGAAAGGGGTGGTGGTGAAGCTGGCTTTCTTTTCTCCACAAAGTGACAAAAATCACTGTGGGGACATTTACAGCCGGAATCTCTCTGACATTTTTAAATCTCCGAAATCATCAAAAATAAAGCGCGATGCCGAGCGCGTTGGCGAGGGAAATGCTCCAGGCCGCGGGGTTGTCTAAAAGACAGCGGAGCCCGGTGAGCTCCGTCAAGATCGCGCTCTGAGCGTTTGGACCAGGGAGGCCTCAGTTACGGTTTCCCGGGCGGCACTTGGGGGATGGGGAAGGTGGGGAGAGAGGACTAAGCTCTTCCTTACACATCCCTGGGGCCGGGCCAGCATGCTAGGTCCACCTTCCCTCTCCGAATGGACAGGGAGGGACGAAGGGAAATCACTCCAGGTGGAACGCTGTCCAGCCACCACTCAGAGACCTACAGCAGCCCCCACGGTGGGGGTTGGAGGCCAGTTCTGGACCCACAGCTCACCCCTAAGGATCGAGGGACATGGAGGAGCCCCGGCTCTTCATTCCCGAGGACGAGGAACAGAGCCCAGCATCCCTGGGGGTCCCAGAGCATTCGGCCCCCCCCCCCCTCACACACGCTTGGGGGGGGGCGGGGGAGTCATCGGGCGAAGCCCTGGAGGCAAGGAAATACTGGCCCTGCAGTCCCGGCGAGGGGCAGACCTGGAGCCTCCTAGGGCCCAGAGCAGCGATGGCGAATTATGACACGCGTGTCAGAGGTGACACGCGAACTCACTTTTTTGGTTGATTTTTCTTTGTTAAATGGCATTTAAATATATAAAATAAATGTCAAAAATATAAGTTTTTGTTTTACGATGGTTGCAAATTTCAAAAAATTTCTATATGTGACACGGCACCAGAGTTAAGTTAGGGTTTTTCAAAATGCTGGCACGCCGAGCTCAGAAGGTTCGCCATCACTGGCCTAGAGCCTTCGCCGTCTGTAAAGAATGGCCCACTTGCCCTGTTCTCCACCTGACCTTCCATCGTGGTATCGGCCTCAATGGTTGTTCCCGTTAGTTGTCCTTCAGGACCCGTATGATGCCAACAGCCAGCAACCCAGCAGCACTTAGAGCAGCGGTTCTCAACCTGTGGGTCGCGGCCCCTTTGGCGGTCGAACGACCCTTTCACAGGGGTCGCCTAAGACCATCCTGCATATCAGATATTTACATTTCGATTCATAACAGTAGCAACATTACAGTTATGAAGTAGCAACGAAAATAATTTTATGGTTGGCTCACAACATGAGGAACTGTATTTAAAGGGCCAGAAGGTTGAGAACCACTGACTTAGAGGCAGCTGCCAGCAAAGGTGCTGACCTCAGGGGCACCTCCCACACTGTGGAAGATGCTACTCCTCATGAAAGAGGCGACAGGGAGGGCGCAGGGGCTGGGGCCAGGGGGGCAGTGCAGCTGGGGCCTGAAACAGACTCTTCGGCACAGCGTACCCTGGGCCGTGACCTCCTAGGAAGCTCAGGACACACGGCTGGTTCGGAGGCAGCGATGTTGAACCAGCAACGCTGTAACGTCCTACTGAGAGAAGCATGACCTCCACACCCAACCGGGGCTCTGAGTGGTGGTGAGTGCGGGTTGGTCCTTTCATTTGGCAACAGGAGACGAGGTCAGCTGGGTGTCTGGGATTCCTTCTCTGTAGTCTTTACAAATGCACACAGAAAGGCCTGGTAACTTGTCAGGTGTCATGAGTAAGGAAGTCGCCAGCCCGGACTTATCTTACGGCCGTGGCTCATGTGAGGGGCAGTCCCGCGCTGCTGGACAGGTGTGCACACAAACCTCAGCCCAAATGTGTCCAAAAAACTGTGTTTGGTTCTTAAACTTTTGGATTGTAAACACCTTTGAGTATTAATTAGGCAGAAGCTCTGAACCTGAAGTTTCAGGAATGAGGATTCCAGAAACGATGTACATATACAGCAACTTTGCCTATAACTTCCCCTAAAAGCAGACACCTTCGGAGCCCATTCACAGGAAGGTCATTTGCTGAACACAGTATGAATGATTGGTTTTACCAAAATTCGAATTATTTACAGCTTTTCAGGAATGTCTCTGCAGATAAAGCAAATGCCCCTGTGGCCTGGGGGAGAAGGTGGTCCTGGGGGGGGGCGGGGAGGGGGTGCCTGGGAGGAGCAGGCTTCCCTGGAACACACATCAGCCTCGTCCCCATCGCCTCGAGGTCGAGGTCGTCTGAGTGGCAGTGCATCACTGAGGTTTTCTTGGGCGTCTCGCCTGCTTCTGATAATTTATCTGGGCGGCGACTGTCTGGGGTGCGCTTTGGGGCAGGTCGGCAATGAATTCTGCGCAGGCTCGCTGGCCCCGGAGTGATTTATTGCCCACCGGCTGAGCTGTGACGGGTGCGGCTGCGGCGTGCATTCCCCCACTGCAGACCGGCTCCTCATTTCCATCCCTGCGCTGCTGTTTCCTCCCCACCGCCCTACGTGCACGCTCTGGGTGGTCATCAGAGCCAGAGGAATCACGGTGCAAACCAAATGCTTAGCTGCGGTCATGGAAGTGCTGGGTGTTGGGAAAACACTTCTCCAGGCGCAGCTGAAAGGGCGTGAGCTGCTTGGCTGGGTATTGGCTGGCCCGGGAGGAGCCCTGAGGATGACCGGGCACCGGGCTCACCCCTCCTGACGCAGTCAGTGCCCTGCTGCGGGGGGGGGGGGGGGGGGGGGCTGAGAGCCAGCTCTCTCTCTCTCTCTCTCTCTCTCTCTCTCTCTCTCTCTCTCTCTCGGCTGAGGAAGCTACGCAAGGAGGCGGTTTTCCTCATTCCGGCAGACACACTATCTGGGTGCGCAGGGCCCGGGAATGACCCCTCCTGGCGGGGTGATGAAGGGCCAGGTCAGAGGGAGAAAAGGAGGGCCCTAGGAGCGCGTCCCTGTCCGACAGCTGTCCAGCCCGGAGGCTCTCCAGTGAGGACAAACAGGACAGGGCCGCCATCTGTGTGCATTAGTATTTGGGACAGGGGTTCGCTGTCGCGTCAAAGAACTCTCAGGGGAAGCTCTGCTCCCTGCCAGGAACACTCGAGTCGGTGGCAGATGGGACTCAATATTCTTCCTGCTCACCAGTTGCCACAAATCATTTTCCAGGGTTTTCACACTGGGCACATCATCCTCTCAACCTTGCGGCAAGTTCCGGGAGAGGAACTGGGTCTTTTATTTTTTCATTGTCCACGCAGGACACCAAACCTGGCCCTGAGCTTGTAGAATTCAGTGTCTGTGGGCTCAGGAAATGTGTGTCTGACCACCAGTCAAATGTGAAACGATCAGAACACTCCCCACCCTGCAGACCCACATGGAAGGCTACCACGGGGCCACCTGAAGGAAGTCCCAGCTCCACCTCTTCCCGGCCACAGGGCCGTGGGCGAGCCACCTGCCCTCTGAGCTCCGCGTCCTCCTCCAACAGAATGCTCACCAGCTCGTCCCAGAGCTGCTGTGAGGTTCAGTCGCGGGTTAGACATGCCGGGTTCACTATCAGGTTCTCAGCAGTTTGCCGGGATCATGGCCCTTCCTCCAGAAAGCAGTTTCCTGAGGCCACCCCGCCGTCTTCTCGGCCTTCTGCGCCCCCAGAGCAAGGTGTCCCCTCACAGCTCACTCTTCCTCTGCCTGGTGTCAGTTAGCGCTCACCTGGCAACATCTACTTGCTGTCTACCCCACCCCCACCCTTGGCCCTAACACGCATTCACATTTTTGTAACCTGAGGGCCCAAACCTCCCGCTCACATTAGGTTTAAACAAATACGCTTGGATTGAAACCCTCCCTGTTGTGGGACAAATATCCAAGTTCTAAGAAGAAGAGTCCCAGAGACACACACAGTGGCGAGGTTCAGGCTTGAAGATTTCCTCCGCAAAGAGGCTGTTTTTCTATCAGCAGCAGGCTTAGCCAGTCATGTGAGTAATTTTAAACAGCCTGAAAAATTACCATTGATTTCAAAGCATTGATTTTCTGCACAACGGTAATACATTAAATCTCTTTTTGGGAAGAGACAAAAGAGAACTAAAAGGATAAAATTTCACTCCAAACGGTGGGGGTAAGGGGCTGATTATACAGCAAAATTAATTAAGTTGCCTATTTTTATAGCGGATGACCTGTGAAGGGCATTTCCCTCCAGAAAACCCTGTTCTGTAAGTGAAAGCTCAGCTGTGCCCCCAAGAGAGGAGTGATGTGTCTCTGGCTCCCAGAGTGGATGGCTGTGTCGCAGGGGCCACACGGCAGGCGCCTCCCCGAGGCCCTGGGACCTGAAGGCCGGTGGGAAGAGTGAGAGACTAATCCCCCCAATGGCTATCCGGGGTAGGCGGATGTTGCCTCTCCAAATCTGAGTCCTAGGAGTCAGGTCATCCTGGGGTTTGACTTGTTTTGTTATTAAAACTAAAGGTTTCAAAAGAATGTTGATTCTTCAACTCCTCAGGCATGTCTGTGATGACTTAAATGTATAAGCACCATTCATAATTTTTTCCCAGCCAACCTTGTTTCTGTGACCTTCAGGAATCTTGCTATTCCCAGTAGAAAATGCTCAGAGCTAAATCAGCCTGGTACGATTTTGTCTTTACATTGAAAAAAAAAAAAGTTTTTTCTCACTGTCCTTTATTTCCCCTTTCCCTGACTGTTCCACCACCCAAGGAAGGAAGACCCTGAAACGTCTATGCTTGGTTTCAAGCTCAAAGCAGATTTTATTTATTTATTTTTAGAACACATCGGTTAAATCTGTTCATCTTTTTTTGAGTTGAGGGACTGGAAGAAATCACACATCGTTTCTGATGTGATATACCCATGGGCGGTTTTGCATCCTACCCAAAGATAGCTCCACTTCATTTTAAGATGTTTTGCCTTCTATGGCAATCAAAATCAAACTTGCCTAAGTAGACGAGTGTGGGTTATGCAATTGCGAGCACCCAGGAGCGGTGCCTCTGGTCTTTGCCTCCCCCTGGATAACCTCCTCAGCCCTGGAGCGCTGCGATGCTCCAAGGGCAACCGAGCTCCCCAGGAGGCTCAGGCTCCAGGACGGCAGCAGGTAAAGGGCAGTCACCTCTGGGACACTATGGGCTTGGTCAAAGTTCAAATTGTCTCCCTAATTGGAGGCAATTTTTTTTTCACTCCCACTTTTATCTCCACAGGGAATAATGCCAAAGGAGCTGGGACCCAGAGTCAGGGGACTAGCCGTGTTTCCTTATTAACGTCACCAAGTACTTCTGGGTCTCACTTTGCTCACTTCTAAAATGGGACGAGAAGCTCTCAAAGGCGACTTCCAGCTCGAACTCAGTCTCATGCTTTTCTTCTCTGGGAAGATCCCAGGAGGCATAGTGTCCAGAAAGTAGCTTCCTCCTCTTCACACCTCCCCCATCCATCGAGTCCCCTGCTGGTTGTAACTCTTGTTCTGCACCATGAACAGCAGCTCTGCTTGTGGCCCCAGGGCACTGGCGTCCCTTCTGCCCAAGCCGCTAGCCCTGGCCACCCAACAAACACCCTCCACTGGGTCCCATCAACAGTACACCTGAGGTAACACACTTGTAACCAGGACAAACTTTAGCTAAACCTTGGTCAGTGTTCATGGCCAATTTGATTGCGTCTATTATCATAAACTCCCTAGAGAGAGAAACCAAGATGGCGGCGTAGGTTAACGCAGGAGATCGCTGCCTCGAACAACCACTTCAGAGATATAACTAAAGGACAGAACGGACATCATCCAAAACCACAGGAAGGCTGGCTGAGTGGAAATTCTACAACTAGGAGGAAAGAGAATATCATACCCAGACTCAGAGGAGGCGCAGTGCTGAAGTGAAATACTAAGGTGCGGAGTGCACGCGGAGCGGGCTGGAGGCGGAGGGTGCAGTTGTTGTTTTCAATCGGGAGGGAGTTTCAGACTCTGAGCTCCAGATCCGGGCGAGTCTCTGGGGAGCAAGACTCAAACGGGAGAAGCGGGACTGTCTGGCTTCGGTCGGAACTTGAAGGCAGCTTGCTCTCCGAGGTTTGCAGCCATTGCTGGGACTCTGAGAGGCAGAGCCCCTGGGGAAGGAACTGAGAGCAGCCATAACTGCTCGCTCCGGCCAGCCCTGTAGATCCCCTGGGACCCGCCCCGCCCAAGCCCTGCGCAGAACCATTTGCCGGATAGCCTCAGGCAAAGGCTAGATTAGCACCGCCTTAGAGATCCAGCACAGAAGCCCTCCCACTGCAGACACAGCGGACTCTCATAGCCAGTTAGCCTGGGGGTCAACTCACCCCCGGTATTGCCGACATCAATCAAGGCTTAAAGGCAACAAGACTGCACACAAAGACCACTAGGGGGTGTACCAAGAAAGCATAAAAAGTGCGGAGACAAAGAAACAGGACAAAACTGTCAATGGAGGATATTGAGTTCAGAACCACACTTTTAAGGTCTCTTAAGAACTGTCTAGAAGCTGCCGATAAACTTAGTAAGGCCCTCGAAAAGACTGGTGAGACCGCCGATAAATGTTGTGAGATCCTCAAGAAATCTAATGAGACCCTCGATGTTATATTGGGGAACCAACTAGAAATTAAGCATACACGAACTGAAATAACGAATATTATACAGACTCCCGACAGCAGACTAGAGGAGCCCAAGAATCAAGTCAATGATTTGAAATGCGAGGAAGCAAAAAACACCCAATGGGAAAAGCAAAATGAAAAAAGAATCCAAAAATGCGAGGATAGTGTAAGGAGCCTCTGGGACAGCTTCAAGCGTACCAACATCAGAATTATAGGGGTGCCAGAAGATGAGAGAGACCAAGATATTAAAAACCTATTTGAAGAAATAATGACAGAAAACTTCCCCCACCTGGTGAAAGAAATGGACTTACAGGTCCAAGAAGCGCGGAGAACCCCAAACAAAAGGAATCCAAAGAGGACCACACCAAGACACATCATAATTAAAATGCCAAGAGCAAAAGACAAAGAGAGAATCTTAAAAGCAGCAAGAGAAAGAAACCCAGCTACCTACAAGGGAATACCCATACGACTGTCAGCTGATTTCTCAACAGAAACTTTGCAGGCCAGAAGGGAATGGCAAGAAATATTCAAAGTGATGAATACCAAGAACCTACAACCACGATTACTTTATCCAACAAAGCTATCATTCAGAATAGAAGGTCAGATAAAGAGCTTCACAGATAAGGAAAAGCTAAAGGAGTTCATCACCACCAAACCAGGATTATATGAAATGCTGAAAGGTATCCTTTAAGAAGAGGAAGAGGAAGAAAAAGGTAAAGATACAAATTATGAACAACAAATATGCATCTATCAACAAGTGAATCTAAGAATCAAGTGAATAAAAAATCTGATGAACAGAATGAACTGTTGATTATAATAGAATCAGGAACATAGAAAGGGAATGGACTGACTATTCTTGGGGGGGAAAGGGGTGTGGGAGATGTGGGAAGAGACTGGACAAAAATCGTGCACCTATGGATGAGGACAGTGGGTGGGGAGTGAGGGCGGAGGGTGGGGCGGGAACTGAGAGGAGGGGAGTTATGGGGGGGGGAAAGAGGAACAAATGTAATAATCTGAACAATAAAGATTAAAAAAAAATAAAAAAAAATAAACTCCCTAGAGCAGCGGTTCTCAACCTGTGGGTCGCGACGCCTTTGGGGGTCGAACGACCCTTTCACAGGGGTCGCCTAAGACCATCGGAAAACACATATATAATTACATATTGTTTTTGTGATTAATCACTATGCTTTAATTAGGTTCAATGTGTAACAATGAAAATACATCCTGCATATCAGATATTTATATTACTATTCATAAGAGTAGCAAAATTATAGTTATGAAGTAGCAACGAAAATAATTTTATGGTTGGGGGTCACCACAACATGAGGAAATGTATTAAAGGGTCGCTGCATTAGGAAGGTTGAGAACCACTGCCCTAGAGTCTTATCAGTTTTCTCAAACTCGCTGCTTACCTCTCGTCCTTAAATGAAATTTCATCTTTCTCCAACTTTATGCTTCCTTTGCAATCTTTTTAAAGTAAACCATTTTATTCATTCATGTAGAATTATTCAGGAACTTCTATTTCTGGGCTCAAAAAAATTCTTGTTAAATGAATAAGTGAATGCACAAATGCCTTGTTAGGTGATACAGGAGATTCAGAAACAAACAGGCTTAGGACAATGGTCCATCTATGGTGGTGGAAAGGATTAAACATGCAAAAACAGCTGGATTACAAGCAGTGTCGATATGCATGACATAGCAATACCACTTGTGAATACTGGAAGACCATAATGATTGGATACTAGTTGGGAACACTAGGATTTGAGAGATGGGAAGTCCCCGGATCAAGTCATTCCTGAAGTCACTTCTGCTTTCTGGGCTATTCAGTTATCTAAAGTAGGTGAGTTTGTGTTTCTGTCATTTTATAGCAAAAAAGTCCTGATACTGGGATGAGGTAGCAAAGGAAATACAAGTATAAGGGAGGGATGGAAAACACCACCTACCATTCCCAGTTGCCCCTCTCTCCGCTGGTTGGAGCTAGCTCTACACTCTGATCCTAGGATCCGGTCCCCTTCCTCTTTCCCATTCACCCAGGCCATCATCCCTTCTGACTTATCCTGGGCCATCGGAACAATGCTCCCAGCCCTTTTCACATCCTGGCAAACACAGAAAATGTCAGTCTCTGAAGGACACCTTGGGGGAAACTAAAGTATAAGAGTGGCTCTATGGGTCTTGGGGATAAAAAGTCAATTAAATTTTCTTTATATTATAAAATTATAAGAAAAAGTAAAATACAAATTCCCAGAAAAGATATAGCTTTGTAAGAAACTTCAAAATAACATCTTTTCAAAATGTGAAATGAGAAACTTGAGCCTGCTTCCATGAACTTGCCCTTTTTTATATCAGATTTTCATGCTTCAAATGTGTCCTTAAATCCTGATAGAACATTTTAATGATAATCTCTTTTAATGCTTGGGAGTCACTATCAATAAGAAACCTTGTACATGTTAGGAATAAAAAATTAGGACCATTTTTTTGCGACCTTTCAAAAATGTCAATAGTAGAAATTATACAGAATTAAAAGTTTTCTTTTTCATTTCTATGTACAAATTTCTTGTGATATCTTGCTGACATCTCTTGTGCTGTAGCAAATGGACTTGTAAGTCCAATAGGATTATTTTTACATCAATTATTCCCAAATAATGATGAAGCTCTAACGTGCACAATGCATGTTGTGTATTACTAACGCAGCCTCCTTGTACCGAAAATGATTACCACCACACAGTTCGTCAGCCATCACGGACATGAATATCTGACATGCATGAAGGCGGAGCCTTCGCCCTCAGCAGCCTCCCAGAAGCTCAGCAGCTCCAGGGGCAGCGTGTCTGGGCCGGGCAGTGTGCGTCTCCGTGGTGGAGCAGCTGATGCTGGTCCTTGTGCTTTCGCCTGCGGGAACCCAGAGCTGCTGCTCCTCATGAGTTCAGGGCATCATCTCTCCGCTGGAGGCCACAGTCCAGGCCCCACCTACTGAGACGATCCCTGGCCACACAGCAGGGTGGCTTGAAACAGCGGCTGGGAAGATCCCTGGACAGCTCAAAGGTGTGCCGTCACAGAATGAACACGCCTGTGTCATCATTACACTTGGGAATGTCAATTCATCTGTTGACACAGATTAAACCCCAAACAAACTGCACCACCTCCATTCCCTCCTATTTTCTCTTGTTTTTTCCTTGTCTCCAGCCATCCCCATAGTGCTTCTGAAAGTCACTGACAAACCAAATTCAAGGCCCTTTTCTCAGTCCTTGGCTCTGTGACTCCCAGGAGCAGCCAAAACTATTCTCTGCTTCTTCCTTCAAGAAGCATCTCTCTCTTAGCTCCTGTGGGCTCTGCCCTCATAGGCCTCTTCCTGCTTCTTGGCCTTCCTTTCTTTACTGGTTATTTTTTCTTTCCATGCATGGAAACTCCTGACCCTCTTGTTTATTCTATACCTTCTACTCACCCGTTTTGGGATGCAGAAGGCACTGGAAGGTTTGGAGTACTTGAGTGACATGTTATAAAATATATTACACACCAGTTTTTACGATCACTGGTGTGTGGTCTGACTGTCTGAGCATCAGTCCTAAATCCCTGCCTTCTCTTCGGATGGCCCCACCTGAATCTCCTGACAGCCCCTCCAGCTCATCGTGCTGGGACGCTCCTTCTTCAACCCAGCCGCAAACCAGCTGCTCATTTCTGTGAAGGGCACCGCCGTTCATTCCCTCACTGAGGCTCCATCCTTGAAGGTACTTAGCTTTTTAACTGATTATTGAATCTTGATAATTCTGCCTCCTAAATGCCTGTCACATCCATCTCCTGAATTTTTTAGATACCACCTTGTCCTAGCTTCTTTACTCTGACCTGGATTATCACAAGAACCTCCCAACTAGCCTATTAATTTTCTTCTTCTGCCACCTTAGACAAATTACAGTTTATTCTCGCAAAGAACTCCCTTGTTTAAAAGCTTTCAATAGCTCTTTGTTGTTAATTAAATTTAGCCTAACTTCTTAGGCAGACATTCACGATCTGTCCCCAGCTTAATTATGTAACCTTAGTTCACTTATAGATTCTAGACATATTTGTTGAATTCCTACACTTTGTGCCAGACTGGCCTAGATGCTGAAAATACAGCAATGAATGAAATCAAATTCTCAGTTCTCACAGAACTTACATTCTAGAAAAGAGAGCCAGACAACAGGTAAACAAATAAACGTATGTTAGCGCATAAGCACTCGTAGAGAAATAAAGCAGGGTAAGCGCATAGGTGGTGATGGGAGTGGCATTTTAGATGAGATGTTCGGGAACTCCTTTTCGATAAGGTTGCATTTGTCTGGAGACTTCAATGAAATGAGTGAGCCTTGTGGATGGATATCCAGGGGAAGAGCATTTCCAGAGAGAGAGAGGAGAAAGTTCAAAGTCCTTAAAGTGGGAATCACTTTTCAGAATCAAGGATGATTCTAAAGCAACTGGAAACAATGCAATTGCCATTAACTAAGCTCCATAAGAAGAGTGTGGGAAGGGAAGGGAGTCTATAGGAGGAGGAAAGTGCAGTTTTCAACGTATCAAGTTTGAGATGACAGACATCCAAGTGAAGATGTCAGGTTGTCAGCTGGATGTTTGAGTCTAGAATTCACAAGAAAAACCCAGGCTAGAAATAAATTTGGAAATTGTGTGTAGATGATATTAGTGCTCAGAGATCAGGAGAGACTGCTGAGAGACAGTGCAGACAAGGACAGTGGACTGGCCTGGGCCACTACAACACGGAGAGGTTGAGAAGGTGAAGAGGGCTCAGCAAGAGAGACCAATAGGTAGAAGGAAAGAAAACTAAGAGACTGTAGTGGTCTGGAAGCCAACTGCAAAAAGGGTTCAACAAGGAGAGAGTAGCTTGTGATCTGTTTTAAATCTGTGTGTGTGTGTGTGTGTGTGTGTGTAGGAGAGTCGGGGATTAGTTGGTGTATAAATAAACAAGAACTACCACAGATTGATCACTGCTAAATCTGGGTAGACAGGAGTTCATGCTATCATTTTCCTTACTTTTATGTGTTTGAAATTTCTCATTAAAAAGAGCAAAAACAAAAGCAAAGAATCAACAACAAAACACAGGGAATGAGAAACTTGTCAAATCTGATGGTGCTGACAGATCAATTAGGAGAGTGGATCTGACCCTGTAGAGGGCACTGGGGCAGTGACAAGAGCAATCTCAGCAGAGAGGAGCGCCAGCTGGTAGTGGGTTCGAGAGAGAATGAGAGAAAAGGGTATGGCTTAAACATGTGAAATCATCCTCTTCTAGGAATTTAGCAGGAAAGGGGAAAGAGGAATGGGTCAGTAACTAGAAGACCAAATGGCCAAGGATGGTTGCTTGGTTGAAGAGGGAATGATTACAGCCGTATTTCCTACCACTGTCCTTCACACAAACTCTAAACCAGTGATGGCAAACCTATGACACGCGTGTCAGAGGTGACACGTGAACTCATTTTTTTGGTTGATTTTTCTTTGTTAAATGGCATTTAAATATATAAAATATCAAAAATATAAGTCTTTGTTTTACTATGGTTGCAAATATCAAAAAATTTCTATATGTGACACTGCACCAGAGTTAAGTTAGGGTTTTTCAAAATGCTGACACGCCGAGCTCAAAAGGTTCGCCATCACTGCTCTAGACCAACCCTCCAAGGCACCCTTCCCCAGGGTTTCTGTCCGCACCACCCCTTCCCCATCCAACCCACCATCCACCAAGGCCTAGGGCACTCCCCACCCCCTGCATCAGCCCAACTGTATATGATGTCTCCAGGTGTGCAATTTCTACCTACATGCAGTTTTTTCAAGACATTTTTGTAGCAGAATTTTGATTGTGGTACGGCTTAATTGGGGTCTCTGTAGCCCTCATCTTCATTGTGTATCAGAGCACACTGTGTGTTTAAACTGTAGAGCAAAACTATGCAATGTTTCCCTGGCAGCTTTCAGGAGGGAAGCAGAACTTCTACAGAAACTGTACAGTCTCTTGTTCCTTTAGATCCTGGAAAGCAGCATTCTTTAGTAGCAACAAGAACGTCATCTTTCACTTGCCTTCTCCACTCCACTAGTAAAGACGTGGCTAGAAGCACCAACTCACACCAAGTACTTATTTTTTAAAGTAACAAAGGCCTCAGCAGTTATCAAAGGACTTCTCTAGAGCAACATCAGAAACTGGGCGGGAGCAGGTGGGAAAGGGAGAAGCAGCCTTCCAGTTTAAGATGCGGCAAGCTCAGTGAAGCGGCGTCAAAAAATGAGACGTGAGTAGAAACACCCCTTGCCCGCACCTCCCTCAGTGTAGCACAGGCACCACCTGCTTCCGATTCTTCTGAGGCGTTCCCTCTGATGGACTCATTTTCAGTGCAAAAGGCAAGGGAAGCCTGGATGCTTCCAATCAGGATTAAATACAAGTGCATCGGCGATGGCCTCTGAAGTAAGAACTGTGATTGGTACTTCAAGTGTGATGAGGCTACAGCTGCGGGAGACAACAGCAAACACATCCGGACTGAGTCTCAGCAGCACGTACAAAAGGGCATTTGAACTTACTGCCCTAGTGACGACCGAGTGCCCAACATCGTCAAACCCCGTGCTCTGGGTCACAGAGAGGATACAGTCCCTTGTCTGGAGGGGAAACTGGGGGAGACCATCACAAGTCAGTAGGGGATTTAGGAGGGGATCTATGATAGGAAGGGCCCCTTGATCCTGAGGTTAAAGGAGGTTGAGGGTTTCTGGGTATAGAGAGTAGGCATTTTGGAAAATCAAGGAGTCACACAGCTGTATCACAAAGCAGACATGAGATCGACATCTGCGCATACAAGCTGAGGCCTTTTAAAAAAAATATGTTTCCATTGATTTTAGAGAGAGAGGAAGGAAGAAGAGAGGGAAGGAGGGAGAGTGGGAAACCTTGATTGGTCGCCTGCATGCACCCCTACCAGGGACTAAACCCGCAACCTGGCCATGTGCCCCAACCAGGGATCGAAGTGGCGACCGTTCAGTGCAGGGGACACCACTCAACCAACTGAGCCACCTGGCCAGGGCTCGAAGGGCCTCTGCTGTCATGGGCCGGGACCTCTCCCTGGGGAGGAAGGCAGGAGCAGGTTTGCAGTGTTAGAGGATCATTGGGTGGCAGGGTCTACAGCAGCGGTTTTCAACCTGTGGGTCGCGACCCCTTTGGGGGTTGAACGACCCTTTCACAGGGGTCACCTAAGACCATCGGAAAACACGTATATAATTACATATTGTTTTTGTAATTATATATTACTATGCTTTAATTATGTTCAATTTGTAACAATGAAATTGAGGGTCACCACAACACGAGGAACTATATTAAAGGGTCGTGGCATTAGGAAGGTTGAGAACCACTGGTCTAAGGGAAAAACTGTCTGCCAACCTCAAAGTTATGAAGACGAGTGACTCTCTTGGTGTGATGTGTTGTCAAATTCTGTTTTTCTGTGTTGTATTTAGCTATGCGTATTTCAGTACCTCGCACAGCAGAGGGTTTCATTCTATTTGGGTAGCTTCAGACGTTCAGACCATTTTTTTCACCTACACACCTTCTATCACAAGAGCACAATGTGATCACGTTTGTGAGGTAATCTTACTGTGGTCACCTCTGGCTATAAACGTGACCTGCAGCTATGGGACCAGGGCGGCTTCTTCCCTGAGGGTCTTCCTGCCCCGCTCCTCTTGCAAGCCACTACCTGGAATTTCAGCTACGCAATGATCCCCAACGCTGGCCCATGACAAAGTTTCCACCTGTTTGGGGGGAAATGTAGCTGCAAAGGACAGTGTAGCAAGTCTTCCTTAAATCAAAATTTGTTCTGTGTAAAGGTGGGTCCTTCTAAATTACGCCCTCCTTCCTTTTTGGTGTTAAGATTACCTTTATTTTATGAAATGATGGCAACGGAATTTTTGGTAAATATCCTTTAACAGAATAGCAAAACAGCTGCGATCCCAGATCTGTGCACCGATTTTTGGAAATGTGAACTCTCTGAACACCCTCCCACGAGTGCCCACCACCACCTCCCTCCACCCCCCCTCCCTCCCAGTGCACAGTGGTCACCTGACACCAGAGTCCAGTCAGCGGAGGGCACACCCGGTTCACCAAGGCGGACCCTGCCTGCCAGAGCGGACAGACCGCGAACTATGCGACGGCCAGGGCAATGCTGGCCCAGTGTGCAGTTTTATCACTTGTTTCGTCCTCTTACATCTTTGAATTTAGCATGGAAATTTTACGTTTTTCATGGCCTCCACATCATTCAGATTTGAATATTGTTAAGAAGGTAGTTAGGTAAGGTCCTAAAAATGTAGTTACCTCCCATTTCCCAACTTCATCTCCTTGTTTGGGAGAGAGGCGTTAGATGCCTATTACCCAAGAAACAGCTCCAATAGGCAGGGACCCCGGCCTGAAAGATCCTCACGCAGGGGCCGGAAGGAGCCTTAGGAGAGTCCTGTGTGATTCATCAGGCGCTGGAGGCAGGAAGACCTGTGCTTGTGTCTTCTGCACAACTTACTAGCTGTTGCCTTAGGTAACCCTCTGAATCTCAGGTTCCTCAACTACAAAATGAGGTTTATAACAGTACCTACCTGCAAAGAGTGGTTGTATTTAGGGTAGTCTCGGTGCTTGGTAAATATTCAATAACGGCAATATTGCTTTAATCGTGAATATAGGCACTTAAAAAGCACTGTCTTTTACACAATCATGTTAGACCTGAAAAGGCTCTTTTGGATCATCTGGCCCAATCTTGGCATCCTGTAGCTGGGGGAGGGAGAAACGAGGTCTGGAGAAAACACAGAACCAATGCGAGTCACAGCCTAGACCTGGTCTCTGGGTCTAGCCCAGGGTTTTCTCCACCACATTCATTTTCTCCACCTGAAAGTATTTGGTCTTTGACTTCCCAGGTTTTTTGGCCAGAAAGAACTATATATGTGGTTCAAAATAGTGGCATCATTTAAACATTTAAAAAATGACAAATATGATACTACAAAAATGCATAGTCAACAATACAAATTGGTAGGTCATTACGTCATCATTTTAGAATATTCATTGCTGAGTATTCTGAAAGAATTAAATGCATTAAAAAATAATGTAACAGAATATCTACCATATAACAGAGTGCTAAAATAAGGTGGATGAACAGATTATACTTAAAACCACATAAAGATGAGTTTTCCCACACTCCAAAAACAAAAAATGCAAACTATATCCCCCAATGCCCTTCAAATTTCTTGGTCTCACAGAAAGAAAAATAGAGGATTTTCCAAGTCTTATGCTAATTTTTAGAATGTGACACAACCACATAGATTATGTTGGGTCTGGCTGACAGCAGCAGAATCTGATGCCAGTAATAGAAGGGGCATAAAAGCATCAATTAAATAAAAAGATACAATTAAATAAAAAGATACAAAGTAGATACACTTTCTGTTATTTTAAGTCAGTACTTTTATTACAATTCACACTGACACACATCAGAGAAGGAATGTCCTGACATTTTCTGAGCATTTCACAGAAAGCAAATGTAAGCATCCAGGTAGTCGAGTCATCCACATCTTTCCAAACACAATGCAAAAGCTTTTACATGTGATAACTCAGAAAAGCAAGATTCTCTTATTCTTATCTACAAAACTTCAGTGTCAAAAATGGGTACTGTGAAGTGGGCTGAGAAGGGAAGTGTTTCCCTCCTGATGTTCCAAATCCTGGCTCCAGGTCCCACCACTCCCCTCCACGTGACTTTCTAGATGACTCTTTATGATACTGCAGGTGGTAGTGTGTTCAGGGGCCACATGGGTTTACGTATACGGCCAACTATTACATTTCACTATCACTGAAAAGAAAGGAAAGACTAAGGGAGTTAACTGCTGGAAAATGCACAAAGGCAAGGAGAAAATATCTGGGTATTAAAAATGAGATGCTCTTTTCACATAACTCATTTAAAAGGTTACAATTACCATAAACATTTAACTCCATTAAAGATCACTGGCAAAAGTTTGCTCTTACATCAGCAGAAGGGCTCTGCATTTACCCAGGCTCGGGAGAAAGCAACATATGATGTGAAAAGTCACTAATCCTGGTGAAGGAGCCATCAGACTATTTGGAGTTGCATAGGCGTTTTTTAGATCCGTTTTGTAGAAGACACTATGGAACCTTGACAAATTTCCATCTTTCTAGTCATGTGACAGTTGGGTGTTTTAATCCCTTTAGCGCCCAAACACACAAGAGCATACCTAAAATGACATTTTGGATAAATTCAATATACATTACATAACTCGGGGACAACAAAGGAGAACACCCGAGCATGACGCTGCTACTTCACACAGAAAAGCACTGCAGAGAAAACTTCGTTTAAAAACATTTAAACCCAGGTGAAGTAAATACATTTTTGGTTAACCTGTGCTATCACATATACAAATCCTGTCAGATATTCAGTCTACTAGGTCAGTCATTTGGATTTTCATTTCTGACTGCATTAGTAGAAGAATATACACTGCTGCATATACTCACATATATATATACATGCAGAGACATGTATAAAATTCAGGTCATGAAAAAAATTTAAAATACACATACTTAAAACCTGTATCTCTAAAAATAAATACATTAGCCTCTAATCGGCTAATTCTCAGTTCCTTCACAAACCAATCAGAACATGGTTTCTCAACAATGGCAGATGACCAATTAGCTGCTCTTTAAATCCATTATCTACCAGTAAACGTTTTAAAATTCAGACATACAACAGAAATAACATTCCCAGAAGAAAATGTACATAGAATCCTGGCTTTGAAAAGAAATGTCTTTGCTTCCTTGATGTTTAGTTCCTACAGGTGCCTGCTCTGTGCCTCTGCGTGACATGGCTGTGGGAGAGGAGTTGTGGTGACAGCATGCTCCCTTCTCCACTCACACCACTTCCTAATCATGGGAGCCAGCTGGCATTTCTTTTGCTGTTCTGTTCGAGGGACCTCACACAGCATTGCTTGTGTTTGACGTCACTCCTATAGTCACAGTGAGTTTCGTGTGTTCATGTCATTTACCATGTGCTGAAACCACTGAGGTGAAGCAGTAGCCCTGGCGTTTAAAAAAGTGTCTCCCAGGGAACAACAGGGAAAGGGTCAGGTGGCGTGGACCTAGGTTCTCTGAAGAGACTCAAAGCCACCGCCAGAACGGACACACGGGCGACCTGACACTGCAGCTCCAACAGAGGCAAATGCAGCGAGATACTCAGTGCTCTTCCTTAGAGAGGATGCAGTTCACAGAACGGAGCTTTCCTTTGTCCTTCTACATGTCCACAAACAATTCTTAAAATGAGAAAGCCAGACCACGTTGTTTAATGTATGCATTACTTAACAACCTTGTCATTTGTATTTGAATACAAGAATGTCAGAGATGGAGAAAATCCATGATAAAGGATAGGAAGAATGTTTAATGCCACTGCCTAAATTTTTTAAAAGGAAAATTTACCATAGCTGAAATACAACTTCTAAAAAATACAGTGTTCTAGGCGCTCACAGTTCCAGATTGATAACTTTCTAAGTTAAAGGTAGAAGTTATCCATATATAAACAAGGCCTCTTTTTCACTGATTTCAATCTTGTTCAAACCTTTGGATATTTCAATCTTCAGATTCCACAAGGTAAGGCTGGGTTTATCAAATATAAATAAAATGTTTAAATCCATGATGTATTTATTGTAGCACTAAGAAAACAAATGAGTCAAATATTTACAGCCTGGCTACAATACTTTTCTTTAAAAAAAAAAAAAATTCAAATGTGTATCAACATCAAGCCACATTGTTTGTTGAATTTCTCTGGCTGCAAATGGGGCGACAGCATTTTTCCTCATTCATCTCTCCACTCAATCCTGAAGTCAGAGGCAGGACTTAGGTCAAAGGGCGCGGTCTTTTGGGAGGTGGTGGAGGCATGAGCTCCGTGTCAGGATCCAGATGATGCTTTCGTTTCTGTCCCTGAGAAGCTGCACATCTGTCAATGAACTCAAACAGAATCTCCTTGGTGACAGGGTTTGAGATGCTGTTGCACACAGCTGTGGACAAAGGGAGACACATCTCGTGTGAGGCTTAATTAAGGCAGTGGACTCACCACAGGGAGATGACAAAGGGGACAGGTTTCCCTCCCATTATGCTAAACACCTCCACTTTACTGACTTGAGTGGCATGCTTCGGATTAAACTATTCTCCTCCCTCTCCCACCCTCCAAAAGAGTTTTTCCAGTAGCTATTCATTACTATACTATTAATTTTAAACCAAAACTTTAAGTACTTGGGTTATAAGCATGTATTCACTATAGTTTTCTGTCCCCCCCAAATAGTTCTTACAGGATTTTAACCTAGCATAGTGAACCACATTATAGACCATACTCAACTAAAATTTCTACAAAAAAATATGTTTTCTCGTAAGCTTATCGTTAATCATCACCACCACTGACTGAGCACTCTAGAAGTACTCGATTCTACTGACCTTTAATCTTGGTTTTTATATTTTTTTCCAACTCCACTAAAAATGCAATACAGGGCAACAACAGCCACTACTAGCTTACCTAATGAAGTTGTGTTGTTGCCCATGACAGAAACTCACTATTCTTAATTCCCAAAGCATTCATATTGTACCCAAAGAACATTCTAAATGATAGCAGAGCAGGTGCAGCGGTTGCCAACTGGTTGGTGACTGCTGGTTTAGGGTGTTGTTTTTTTAGCAGCTTTCATTTACTTTGTTCTCCATTGTTTGTAGAGCTATTTTAGGAGCTGGAAATTACATTTCCCCTTGCTGATTTAGTCTTTTACCATCTGGTAAACAATGGTTATAGTTTTGAATAGAACTGAAATTATCATGACTCTTGTTGTTGTTGTTGTTCAATAAATTCAACTTGTATACAGCCCATTATCCTGCCCTTTAAACTTCCCTCTTGGACACACGGCACAAGCCCACAAGTCTATCTAAAGAGGAGAACCTACAAACCACCAGAGCCGACCAGGGGGCAGGCCTGGCACAACCTGATCCCAGCGAGCAAGGACGGGATCCAATGACTCTGCCCATCAAGAACAAGAGAGACAGCGCATTTTGTTGGTAATGTAACAAGCATTGGTAGGTTGCCACACTCACCCATGGCAGTGTTGTAGGCATTAGGAAAACTTTTGTCTGTTCTCTGTCTCATGAAGACCCAGCTGTTGTTCTCAAATTTGCATTCTATAATTTTGTTGTCATACTGTTTTAGGTCTTTTGTCACCTGTTTTAAAAGAGAATTGAGGATAATATTTAAAACGTTTGAAAGGATTTTAGCTTCTACTATGTGACAGACACATTAGGAAATGCCAAAAACATCTCAGGAGCTCTCCATGCAGACCTCTTCGTCATCTGAGATGTCTAACCAAACCTAAGGCTATGGTACATACTCCCTTGTTCATATGCTCATTAATCCGACATTTTATAAATAATTGTGAAAAACAGCTGTCAATATATAGTAATTAAAGGAAGCTAAGCAAAAACCAGCCACTTTGGGGCCAAAGGCAAATGTGTTACCATAGGAATCAATGTCTTCAATCTTGTCTGTGTCCCTATAGCTTTCAGAAATTGAATCTGTTGCTTACATTTCATCAAATTTCAAAAAGGTCTTACCATCTAAATTCCAATGTCAAAACCTAAAAAATGCCATTTAAAAGGAAAAGTTACACATAAAAAGTAGCATTGGAATCACATTCAGGCAATGTGCATCCTAAATATTTGCTTTTCAAGCAGCGATAATTAACCAAAAATCTAATCTTTAGGCTATTTATTACCCTTTCCAAACTAGTATGAGGTTAGAGATGAAGCTACTTTTGATTTTACTTGGTAGATTTTTTGGCTACTTCACCTCAGATGATTAAATATGGATTACAAGTTACTCCATCAAAGCTAACAAGTATCCATGGTAACTATAAAACCTTTTAAAAGATATTTCATCAGGCTGTGAGGATGGTTTTCATAAATAGGAACCTAAGCTTATCTTTGCAGTTTTCAAATCAAATGCCAGTCATGGTAATATTTTAATTCTGTCCTCATCTTTCCCAGCTAACAACTTTTCCTCACAATATGGTAGATTGCAATCATTTAACTTCATTAGCATTATTTGAAATGCTCTCATTTTTCTACCCACATATTCACTACCACCTAGGAATATGAAGGGAAGCAAATTTAAAAGATGCTTTCAATTCAGAGATTAGGCAGTGCATGTCTTCATAAAAGCTTTCAAATTGTATTCTTCTTCCCTTAATGAGTATTGCACTTGATTGGACTATTTGCATTTTCAACAAATCCAACAGGTCCAGTACATTCAGTGGCTCTGGAACCAGACCTGCCCAAAACAGTGATATTCCACTTAACAAACTTGCTAAATTAATTCTCAAATATTCATTGTTCTAGTCTCAATTCTCCCCTGGTCCTTCGTAGGGATCCATCTCTTTTTAATTTGATACATTATCTATTTCAAGTATTAGGCAACTAATTCAGTGAAGAAACCCAGTTATGTTAAACCATATGCAGGATCAAACAGAAATAAGTTTCTAAAGATTTCATAGTTTCCATTTTCTAATTTCTACAATGGGCAAAGGATTCCTAATTTACTGAGATTCTGGAAAAATAGTAAGTGAAAGTGCCTGGCACAGAGTAGCCAACCGGTCAACTTCATCATTGAATATGAAATCGGGAAGTGAAGCATTGCTTACTTTAAAAAACTACCTTACAAGGGAATTCATGAAAGAAACCAGGATAACATGGAAAAGTACACTTTGGAAACAGCTGTCAAGAACACTGTACCATATGCATTCTAAAAGAATGGTTTACTACCCACAATATGCAGTCTGTACTTTTACTGACTAGCAATTTCAGTCAGTCTTTATCATTGGCTAATCATTCTTGTGTTCCTGGTTTCAGAATTGCTATAAATTATGTGTTGCCCAATCTGACTACAGCAATTAAGCACTATTATTAATTGTCTGTGTATGTACTTGGGCATGCAGTAACAATGCGGAAAACAGAGCTTTTCAGAAAATGCATACACCTCCACTACAGTAACCTAACCTTATTTCCATGTTCAAGAACAGCACATTGTCCTTCATGATCACACCAGTAATATTGCCAAGACAAACACACTGCAAGGTACTCAATTAGTCAGGTGGTAAAATATATTTAACTGGTAAAAATAATACCTCCCGTAGGTGCACAAATTAAGCCAGTTTTCACTAATGGTCAGATCAAGACAATAATTGGCATACAGAGGAGGAGCTTAACTTTACTATCCAAATTCTAATTTGTTACTATGACAATAATCATCCTCAGCCTATTACATATTATTATTTACTAAAACAGGACTCCATTAGGACTTCTATAATAAACTCTGGTTATCCTAGTCTGAGTTAATAAGAAATTGGAAATAATAAGAATAAAATATTTATAAATCAGGATTTCACATCTGTACCTATAATCACATCTAATTATATTTTATTGTTGTTTTAAAAAAGAAGAGCAATAGACAGTGTATTTTATATTGAAAAATGTTTTTTCATGTGCCCATTTTATTGAGTACCACACTTTTAATACTATTTGAATCTACCAATAACCTGGGGTTAATAGACAGTCAGATGAAAGTGAATACCTCTAATACCTCTGAAGATTTTAAATTAGCAGCCCTATGATAATACCTAGAATGCAGGGTCTAAGGCAGGTAGAATCACAGTTGCTCCACTCTGCACTGTTTTACAGAATACTTTTTGGAGTCTAGGTGGCTGGGCATACTACCAAGTCACAAAAGGCAAACTATCAGTCTGGGCTAAACTGACCTGTGTGGATCCTGAGAAAGAAAACACCCACTAAAAAGGGCTCCCGGTAGCTAGATAACTGGGCTGAAATAAAAATAAGTAAATAAATAAAAAACCTCCAGCGTACTAGCCATTTCTACACAGGGGCCTTTCATGCAAACTGCACTTTAGGGAGAAGCCTGCACTGAACTGCCCACCTGCACTGTGTTTCTGCCATCTGATTCAGCCCTTATAAAGGAGTTCCTGGAATCCTTTTTCAACCAATAAGACTGAGGCTTTTGCCATCCATCAAAGTTGCACAACTCCCACCAGCTTCTTCACTGACCAATCAGAGTGCCTCCTTTCTGACCAATCAAACTGTGAGAATTTGGAGAACTCATTTGCATGAGGACAGACCAATCAGGGACCAGGGTTGGGGACTTCTGTGTATATATGTCAGCTCCCCTTTGGCTCTGGGAGCATACTTTCCCTTTCCACTGAAGACTGCATTTCCCTGGCTGGAGCTGAAACACCAAAGATGTCTCACTGAAGCAGGGCAGAGCAGACGAGCAAAGAGCAGAGTAGAGCTGTCTAGCTCAGTGATTTTTAGTCATTTTCATCTCATGACATATATAAACTACTAAAATTCTGTGGCACACCAAAAAAAATGTATTTTTTTGCCAATCTGACAAAAACAATAGGTATAATTTTGATTGTGTTGGCTGTTGCCTTTTTTTAAATTTGATAATCTAAGGGAAAAGAGGTCAGTGCCCCTGACTAAATAGTCAGGTTTTACATGTTTTAAAAATTCCTGGGGCAAACAAGTTGAAAATTGCTAGTTTAGCTAGAGAGGGGCCTAGCCCCAGGGTTATCTCACATGTATCACAACTGATCTGCTTGCACTGAATAAAGTTTCCTCCTTCACCGCACCCCAAATTGGGGATTCTTGTTGGTGCTGAATTGGTGCCAACAACCATGGGTTGGCACCTGCACAGAGCAGGCAAAGACACGTTGCTATTTCTAGTGGGACAGAAGCCTCTGGAACTTACTGCCCTTGCTCTGCGCCAGCTGTTTTCTTATCAAGAGCTCATCCTTCTTTTAGAGAAACTGCACAGAGGCTTGAGGGGAGGGAGATTTCTCGGAACTAATTTGCTCTGGAGACACTTTAAAATAATAAAAATCCTTAGGATTGGAAAGGCACCAGTGAGTTATGGTTGTTGTTTTTTTACTTTCAATTTTGAAATAATTTTAGAGTCACAGAAACATTGTCAAGGTAGTATAGAGTTCCAGTATTTCAGTCACACCTAATGTTCATATTTTACAACACTATTAACTAAACTACAGATTTTATTCAGACTTCATCAGTTTGTCCATTGATGCCTTTACTTGTTCAAGAATTCAGCCCAAGAAACCTCATTGCATTTAAGTGACATGTCTCCATGTTCTCTTCTAATCTGTGATAGTTTTTCAGACTGTCATTGACACTCTAGGAGAGTACTACTCAGATATTTGTAGGATGTTCCTCAATTTGGGGTTTTCTGATGATTAGACTGAGGTTATGGATTTTGGGAGAAAATGCGAGAGAGGTGAAGTGCCCTTCTCATTGCATAATATCTGGGGGTATAGGTATCAACATTGTTTATTACTGGTGATGTTTATCCTGATCACTTTGTTAAGATGGTATCTGCCAGGTTTCTCTACTGTAAAGTGACTATTTTTCTCCCTTCCACACTCTATTGGTTAATTACTAGTCACCATGCCCAGCCCCACTCAACAAAAAGGGAAATAAGCTCCACCTCCTGGAAGGAAGGGTATCAAAGACTATGTGGACATTTGCTAAAACTACCACAGAAATTAATAAGTTTCTCTAGAGCTATTTTAAGGCTATACAAATATCCTGTTTCTCCTTAAAGTTTCACTTATTAATTTGAGCATTCATCCGTGCATCCTGCCTACAGCAGTCTTTACTGTGGTATCCTAATGGAATATTCTCCTTTATCCATTCCTTATACATTTATTACCTAGGCTTTCTGTAAGGAAGACCTATCTCTTCTCCTTCATTTATCTGCTTATCTATACCATTACTGACTCATAGATATCTATTTTATTCTTTAGTTTATAATTAAATACTATTGTCATTTATTTTGTTGCTCAAATTGTTCCAGTTTTGGCCCTGGCTACTCTCTCAGGTTGACTCCTGTGTCCTTTTAACTTGCTTCCACTTTCACTTACAAAATAAATATGTTTTTGGCATTTACTTTCTGTCAACACAAGATATTACTCCAGGCTCATCTGGTGTTTTCTCTGCTCCCAGGTCTAGAGTCAGGCCTGGGGTCCTCTACCAGAATTTTATAGTCCACTACAAAAAAGTCCACTACAAAAGTATTGCCACTACTTGTTTTAATCAGAATTTAAAATTATTTTTGAGAGAAAGAGAGGGAGGGAAAAAGAGAAGGAATGAAAGTGAGAATGAGAAGAGAGAGAGATGGGGGGAATGACAATGAAACATATGATAGATATGATATGTTTGTACTTAGAGGTTTCCAACTCATCTTCCGTGAACTGCTCTCTGGAGCTAAGTTACATTGGCCATTTCTTTCTTTTCTGAAGTTACAATTTTACATTTTGATAATTCAAGTTCTACCTCTATAGTGTGACAGGAAGTATATTTTTTAAATGTATCTTGATTAGATGAACTCAAACAAAACTCTTATTTTTATGTAAATAACTTCAATTTCTAGTACTAACGAAGGCAGAGAAAATAAAACAAGTGAGTCAGAAATAAAATGGAATTATATGTTTTCCTTATGGTATAAGACTAATACAAACAGATTAAATGTGAATTATTAGACAAATAATCTTTTACAAAATTAGGGCCATGATATATTATGTTTAGAAAGTGTATCCATTTACTGGAAAAAGTAGAGCATTTGACTAGTTGCCCTTTAAAAATATGCCAGACTCGATCCATCACTTTAAACACAAGTCCCTCCGCTAAAATGTAGTTACTTTTGTGAAAAAGTACTGTGTAAACAACACACCTTGCATTTGCTAAGTTAGAAACACAGCAGCAGGGAGTCTCTACCTCATGTATGAAGGGAGTCTTCAAGGAAGTGTTCAACTAATGAAAATAGCCAATAAAAAGAAAGCAGCTAAAACTCTGTCTTTTTTAAATCCTAAAAATAAGTCATAATTTCTGGATATGAAACTTCGAGTAAGCTACAGGTTATTACCTTCTAATAAAATCAGTTAGTCATAGTTATTCAAAATATAATAAATCTTCATATAAAATAACTGGACAGCCCTGGCCGATGTGGCTCAGTTGGTTGGGCATTGTCCTGTGCACTGAAAAGCTGCTAGTTCGATTCCCGTCAGGGCACATGCCTGGGTTTGGGGCTCGATCCCTTGTGGAGGGTGTGCAGGAGACAGCCGATTGATGTTTCACTTTCACATCAATGTTTCTTTCTCTCTCCCCCTCTTCCTTCCTCTCTCTCTAAAAATCAATGACAAAATATTTTTTAAATCCTATAAAGAGCTAATATGCCAATTAGACAGAACAGGAGAACAACCATCCGGATGAAGCCAGGACTGCGAGGGCCGGCCAAGGCAGCCAGGACTACGAGGGCTGGCTGGAGCTGCAAGGGTCGAGCCCCCTGCGTGAATTTCGTGCATTGGACCTCTAGTAGACAGATAAAACAACACGTTAGTAGTGGTTATTAGTGGATGATGGAATGAGGAATGACTTATTTTCTTCTTTGTATTTTGTTGTACTTTCTAAACTTCCAAAAGTATACATATTTAACGTTAAATTTTTTAATAATAAAATATTCCTAAGATAAATCATTTCAATAAAAATGATAAACATAAGGTTGGCCTTTTTCCTCCCTTTTTATTAAATTTATTGGGGGGATATTGGTTAATATGATCATATAGGTTTCAGGTGTGGGTTTCTATGTTACAAGATCTGTATATTGCACCAGGTGCCCACCATCCAAAGTCAATCTTCTCTAATCACCATGTATTAGGACCTGCCTTTAGCCCCTACCCCCTTCCCTCTAGCAACCATTACACTGCATTTGTCTTTTAATATCCTATATAATAAAGAGCTAATATGCTAATTAGACCAGATGGCGGAAGGACCAGTGGGCAGAGGTCGGGGTCGCGGGGCCGCAAGGCAGCTGGAGCTGTTGAGGGCCGAGGCAGCTGGGGCTGTGAAGGCCTACTCTTGCACGAATTTCGTGCATCGGGCCTCTAGTAGAGGTATAAAACAATAAGAAGAGATAAACATTTAAATAGAAAACAAAAAAGTCTTGGGAAAAGGGTATAAGTCCACAGTTCACAAACTGCAATGAGAATGCAGGGCGCTGCAACAAACTCACAGAGGCACTGTGGGGTATTTTAAATTTTTAGAGAAAGATGTGTTGGACACCATGCAAACTACTAGCTGAAGAGAGTTCACAGTTTTCATGTGAGATTCCTTTAGATGGCACTATATCTTTACAAAGCTGAGTGTTTGACATTTATTGTGATAAAAATCAAGTATCACAAAAGTCAGTGTGGAACAGTAAATGAGACTGGTGGTGTAGGATCTGATCCCAAGGTTTGAGAAGTTATGCAGTCCTTAACATGTGCTAAATAGTTAGGACATAAACACAAGCTGATTGGATCTATCCACTTCATAAATGGCACCTGTTAGGTATTTCTTGTGGTTTGAGGTGCTGTGTATGAGGCAAAATCAAGAAAGTTTGACAACCTCTGACCTAAATTCTCTTCATTCATCCTTTTCCAGATCCTAGTCTCTAAACTCACACATAGCCTTCTAGCACTTAGTAGAAACCAAACAGAGTAGTAAAAAACCCCGCTTAAGGTACAGAAAATAGAACTAGTACAGAATGAGAACTTCAAGTTAATCTCATTAGTTTTAGATCACTAAAATATGTGCACCTCATTGATCTCCACATTATCAGTACAGTACCCAGTCCAAGGTAGATCCTCAGGGCGAGTGTTTACTGAATTCAAGAGAATCAAGAGCCTCTGGTTTATCAACCAGTTTTCCTGTCGATGGCTGGTTAAGTAAAGTAAGCCAGCACTAGCTCTAGCCTTACTCTACCTCCTTCCTTCTTTCCTCTCCTCCCCTACCCCCACCACCCTCCAAACAAAAAAAAAAGGTTTAAATATCTTCAATATCCTCAATTTGTCATTTGAATAAACACAATGCATTTGTACTCTCTATTTCTGGTGCCTAAGGTTGAGGTGATGCCATGACCACTCTTTGCTATCATGGTATTAAAGGCAGCATATCCCCTTTGGCAGTGAAGAACAAGTAGAAGAAAGGGAAAGATAAAGGAGGATTTCGTGTCCTCATCCCTTTATTGGTCAGGCAGTATCAACTATGTCTAGAACTGTATGATTCATCTTTATATATGTGAATATTAATAGCTTACTTATTGAGCACTTAGTATGTGCAAAGCATTATAAATCCGTGATCAACACACATATACTCTCATTTAATTTGTACCACAAGCCGAAACCGGTTTGGCTCAGTGGATAGAGCGTCGGCCTGCGGACTGAAAGGTCCCAGGTTCGATTCCGGTCAAGGGCATGTACCTGGGTTGCGGGCACATCCCCAGTAGGAGACGTGCAGGAGGCAGCTGATCGATGTTTCTCTCTCATCGATGTTTCTAACTCTCTATCTCTCTCCCTTCCTCTCTGTAAAAAAAAATCAATAAAATATATTTTTTAAAAAAAAGAACTAAAAAAAAAAAAAAATTTGTGCCACAACCTTATGAGGTAGGAATTATATTGCTGCCCTTCGAAAGGCATGGAGACTAAAAGCTTAAAGCAGTTAAATATCTCACTGAGAGTCATAGACCTAAAAAATGAAAACAGACAAGTCTCAAATATAGGTCTTCCTGTCCAATGTCAAAATGCCATTTTATATCCCACTAGCTATTACAGAACCTGGCACTCTGTGGACAATAAATACAGAATGAAACAAACAGGGTTATTTTCCTATCCAGATTTTGTCTGATATTGGGTACAGAAACTTCTGCACATATAAGCTTAAAAACAGTCATGTGAAAACACAAGACATTGGACCTAACTCAGCCACCATACTAAGTTGTAAAACTATCCTTCCTGCCATGTGATAAATACTGAGCAGCCATGTGCCAGGCACAGGTTTGCAGACTGGTGATACAGACATAGTCCCTACTCTTTAAATGCACAGTCTAGGAATTAGTAAATAATTACGAATTATGATAAAGGCTATGAAAAATAGGCTACATAATAGAGACTGCTGCAGGGGGAAAGATACTTGATTTTAAGTGGAGTAGTCTCGAGGAGATGATATTAAGGTTGAGATTTACAGGATGATAAGAAGCCAGTTTATAGGAAGAATGAAGGTAGGGAGAAAGAAGGGAGGAAGAGGGGGAGGGAAATAAGTAGGAGTGAGTGGAGGGATACACACACTTCAAGAAGTGATTAACAGGATATCTGAAAGCCTGAGGTGAAACAAAAAATAATATTCTGTAGAAGCCTTTGAAAGGTGTCCCACATAAGCCTCACTCATTCCCAAACTATCTTATACCTTTTTATATCACACTAGGGACCTGGTGCACAAAATTTGTGCATGGGCAAGGTCCCTAGGCCTGGCTGGCGATCAGGGCCGATCAGGACCTTTTGGATGTGGGCCGGGGCCTCGCTTCCCTGGCTGCTGGCTGCCGGCCGCCGGCCAGGGCCTTCCTTCATTCTGCGCCACTCCCTGGTGGTCAGCACGTCACAGCGAGCAATTGAACTATTGGTCTCCCGATCAAACTCCCAAGGGGACACTTTGCATATTAGCCTTTTATATAAATAGATGTATAGAGTCTAGCTGCCTATATGTCATCTTTATTTGAATGTCTCATAGACTTCTCAAGCCCGACATGTTCAAAACTCAACTCCCCATCTTTCCCCAAATCTATTTCTTCTCTTGTCTTCTCTACCTTAATAAACGGTAGCTCCACTCACTCAGCTTCTCATGACAAAAACTTTGGTGTTTGGCTGATCCCTTTCCCTTTTATTTTTCCTCATATTCAATCAATTACACGAGCCTACCAATTCAACCTCCAAAATTTATTCTGCATGTGTCTTTATGTCCCCTCTCATACTGCCATTATCATAGTCCAAGCCATCACTGTCTCTCAAACTCCTGCAAAAGCTTCCACATGAGTCTCTTCTACATTTTCCCATCCTGTCTATTCAAATTCTAAGCTTTTGTGAATCAAAAACCTGTGTTCTCCTTTTTCCTAAGAATCCAGGCTCTAAGTTGAAAAAATATAAAAGGAGGCAAAAGCAGACTACACTTGTGGATGCTTTTACTTCTTGTGTAATAAACTGAAATTAAGGAATTACTTCCATGGATTGCATTCCACTTGGGAGTCGGTGGGTGGAAGATGAAGTGATATGTGATAGGTGAAGGACAGAAGGGCATAACATATTAGGACAAGCACAATGTCTATCAAGTTTCTTTTCCTTCACTTTCCAAAGGCACTCCATTCTGACCTGCATCATCACGGCTGTTTACTATTCTTGTTGCAGCACAAACCACAAATCATAGCAAATTGCAGAATTTCTCAATCATTAAGGATTTACAATAGGTTAATTTTAAAATGGGCAGCACTTCACAGCTGCAAAGCTTTTGTCTGATTTCTAGACCAAATGAGAAGTCATTATTGGATTGAACAATCTTTCCATGGACATGACTTACAAAAGGAAAGGGCCATGTGGACAAAACAGGTAACTCTGCCAGGTAAGGTGAGGTAATGGTAATGGTTTACTAAATAGACTATCAAACAATGGCACAATGCACCGCTCCCTGTCTGTTTAGTACTGAGCATGATGAGAATTACAAGTAGATCATGGATTCAGTGCGTGCCTGGGATAACAAAAACAATACAGAACTGAGGAAAGCTTTACAATCTACCATTAACACGGAGAGATGAATGTGCAATATGTATGTCTAACACTTCTTTTTTCTTTCCAGATGGTTTTAAGTGTGATGCCAAACTTCCTGATGTTGCTTGTTTTTTTAAGATTTTTTTAAAGGTTTTTTGCCACAACCAAAGCAAATAAATAAGTCATAAAGTGTATCTGTCAGATTGAATTTGATAAATGTTCTATCTACCTTTGGGAGTAACAAACACCTATCTTAAAGTCATTTCAATGATCAAGAAATAGCCAGCTTAAAGTTCACAATATACTGAATCTTATTTTTGAGCTAGGCAATTCATTAAGATATCAATGCATAGTTCAAATTTACCTCACTGAGTCCTTCATTTACTTTCTCAGGACTTGCTAACAATTTGAATCCAATAATGTTAATTTTTAAATTTCTTTAGCAATGTGCCCAGTTATATATAACTTTATCTCCTTCCTCTCACCCATTTTAAACCCAACTATTCAACTAGGCCCCTGTTAGAGACCTCAAGAGAACTGTCCTCTAGATAGATCTACATGGCATGTGGCAATAAACCAAATGCTACAATAGTAAGTGAAGATTTCTTTCCTGTTCTGCCTACCACTTAGAACACCAACAAAAATGCTGAAGTTCTTCCCTTCTGATCAACGACTCTACAAGATGACTCAGTTTGCTCTAGCAGCACTAACAGGCACCAAAGCCCACAGACCCATTCACCTTTGAATCTTAGTGTGGATACACAGAACTGCTTGGTTTAGTGATAAAGCTCTGGTGGTGACTAGGACCTCCCAGGATTCCTTTCTCTCAGGTCAATACAGGCTCCCACTGTGATCTTCTAAACACGGTGACCTGACTATGTTATGTCCAATTGGCAATTTAGTCATTCTTTTACTCTTTGCCATGTACAATGCATTGTACTTTCAGATATGCTTTCTCAACAACTATATTTCTCCTTCTTTGAGAAAGAAGTCCTGGAGTTATTGACAAAGTCATTACATAAATACAGAGTGATAATAACACTGCTCAGAACCCTAGGAGATCCTATTTTCTGTCTCCATGTACTCTTTGAAAGACATTCACAATGGGATTTATTTAAATCTGCCTCATCAGCTCCAGGTATTGAGGATGTCAAAAACCATTCAGAAGATGTTGAAAGTTTGAAAATGATTATAATAAATTATCTGCATCAAGTTTCACACTCCCTAAATGCCTTCTTCAAAAAAATTTTTTTTCCAAAGTACATCACAGTTGCCCTTCTAAAAATTCAGTATTTCAGAGCTGATAAAAAATTTTGAACTCATCAAATCAAACACTTCTACTCAGAAATATTCAAGTACTAAATGTATCGCCCATTATCTTTATTAATTAGTGTATCTTTATTTGTGAACATTCATGCACTGAGAAGATATAAAACCAGGGGGAAGGAGCAAATTCATTATTTTGGTGACTTGTACTCAAAACGAACTTAATGTTTTTACCCAAGCTATTTATTTTCATCCAAGATTTTAAAAGAAAATACTTACTTTTAAAATTATTGACTGAGGGTTTTTTTTTTTCCTTCATGGGAAAGGGAAGGGGAGAGAAGTGACATTTATTAACTACCTGCCATGTAGCCAGCACTGTGCCAGGCACTTTTATATACATTATGCTTTTTATAATAATGAGGAAATTAAGGATCAAAGTATTTGTTTCAAGGCTGTGTTTGGATCTAGAACTCTAAATCATACTACCTCTTGGTAATATCTAGGAAATCAACATACTAGGGGAAAAGGAAAATTTTATTACTGTTCACTCCTAATCAAGAAATTACTAAATAGTTACACCAAAGAGCTAATGGAGTTAGCAGTCACCATAATGTAAAACAGATATGTGGACTCTAGAGGTCACATTAAGTTTAATGCAATATAATCTTCTAAAACAGAAATGAGCAGAAATATAGGCTGCATGTGAGAAAAATAAGCAGACAAAAAAAACAAAACAAAACAAAAAAAACACCCACCAGTCTAAAGTGCCACAGGTTTGCTAATACTAGTCTGAAGAAAGAGGTCTGGAAAGAAGTTAGGAGGAACAAAGTGAGAGCAATCTCAAAATTGGGTAGGAGAAGACAAAGGAAGTTAGTTCTAAGTGTCCTACACTACACAGGGCCTGTGAAATGGAGATAGAGAGCTTTTCAGTTGAGTAATAGTCAACAAAGAAAGATACCCAGTGATGATTAGAGCTGTGTAATTTTTTAGTATGCTCTAGCAATTTATAAGTCTTTTCTGTCCTGGTTTATCTGCTTTTATTTCCAAATTTGGGGGAAAAAAGGCATCTTTGCAAAAAATTATGTATGTATCTAACATAAAAACAAAACAAAACTGGCTATTATCTAAAGATTTCTACATTCAAATGCCTGATTGCCCAATCTTTGAGAGATCAGAATTGTCTTAATTCCCAACTCCTGGAGATTTCACTGGAAACCAGCTTAAATTTCTCATTTGGTTTCCTCCCTCGCCCACCCCCCACACTCCCTTAGATTATTGTCCTATCTTTGGTGAGGATAATGAGAATGTCTCCTAGTGGGAATAAAGAACAAAAGTCAAAATAACATGGGCAAAAAGTCCTCCTATCTTTGCATGTTCACCAATCAACTGTTCTTATCAAGCCTTCTGAAAGTCAATTTTAATAAGGTGGCTGTGGTTACCTATCAGGAAGGAAATTATTTTCTAGACTATAGTGCTAAAGGACTTGGAATTTAAGTCTGAGGATAAATAAGGTAGGTAGCTTTACATCTTTTCTCTAAAAATAATCCAACACAATCTTGGTGCTTAATAAAAATAATATATCAAGTAAGCAGTATGCTTGGCAGGGATGCTTTTAAATCATCAGTATTTTATGAGACATTTTCACACTAGCATGCCTCCCTCTAATGTTTAAAAGTCAGCTCAGTTCCATGACCATCAGAAATCACTGCGTGGGTCTTTGAAAAGTGCTCCTCCCACCAATGCCTTTGCTGTCTGTGCCTTTGCCGACTTTTAGGCCAGAACACCTGTGACCCTGAGCTCCTGTAGCTTCCACTGTGGTGGCTGTCGTGCCAGCAGCGCACTAGCTACACAAGGGTCTGCTCTCACCAAATGACAGTACAGGAAGGATGTTTGTTTTCGAGTTTATTTAAAATCGGAGAGAGCGTTGGACAGTAACAAGCTGGGAACACTACAGCATCACCTCTGCTCGCCAGCTGCCACCAGAAGACCACCTCTCGGTACTGCGCTGTGCCCAGAGGCTCCAAATTATCACGGCTTTAACTGTCTTGCCACCACACTTCAGATGTTACCACTATCATTTTCATTTTTGCTTTTGGAATATTCTAGGAACAACAGTCTTTCGAATCCTACCATCTAATTGGTACTAAATTTACATGTGGTCATGCTTCCCCAACTTTGGTGTTAAATGGGTATTCTAGTCCTTTTCTGTCCTTAGGAAAGGGGTTGGGGTAAGTCCCTGTTTTAACTATCACTAGCACTTGAAAGCTGTGTAGCCCCACTCCATAGCCTGCTGATACCAGAGAAAGAGCTGGATGTAATCCCAAATTAAATCATGAAATATGAACTCAAGTTACACTGGTTGATAATGGTTTGGCAAGTTAGAGAACATGGCAGAATGAACATTGGCACTTTTTTTTTTTTTAATCTGCCATGAAAAAAGGAAAAGTAGCTTATTCTTAGTTGCATTTCTTTTTGCTGGTTTTGTTTTGTACCGACTTGGTTTTTTGTGCTTAACTAACTCTTTAGAAACCAAAACCCAACAGTGAGAACAATTATGTTGATAATGCCAGGAAATTTGTTTGCTTTGTTAAATTGAGCTTCAAAAGCACTTCAATTGAACATACATTTGTGATCACAAGTAAGGCCTATTCTTATGTCCATTTAAAATGTTTACTTTATTACAGCTTATTATAAATGTGAGTCTGAAATGCAGCACCATGACTGCTCAATTTCCAGGCCACAATTTTATGATAATCATATGAAATGTATTCATGTGTCAACAGACGGCCTAACAATGCCCAAATGGGGTTGTTCTGGGCTCTGTATTTCCAAAGGCCGCACAGTTCTATGCTCCATAGCATTAAGACACTGCTATAAGCAGCACTCTGAGAATTTTAACTTAGTTTATAACATGTACTATTTGGCTATACTTACTCAGTTTAATTGTTACTATCTCAGAATACAGGTGAACTCCTACAAGAAAACAGATCCTAAATACCCAAACGTGAATGGGATAAACGAGTTCATGACTTTACGTTATGGTTGGATTTATCTTTTTAAGGCAGCCTTCAAGAACCAGAGGGAATGACATTGGAGAACTCCTCTGTACTTGATGTTACTACTGTACGTGTAAATACTGGAAAATACCTTCTGTCCCCCTGGCCCCTCACAAGAGTAAGCAAGCACAGATGCAGATCCAATAATGGGAAATGGATAATGCACCTAGAGGTGCCCTGGCTCTTAAGTATTGGTTTCTCTGTAGCTCTCATGAGGAGGCTGCCCTGGCAGGCAAACCCACTCATCTATCTCTTCCATAGTCCCCCTTAGGTACCACATGCTGGCAGAGAAAAGCTTAGGCTTGATTTAGCAATTTCAGGTGACATATTTCTCTAGAGAACTGAGCCTATTTTACCAGCTCCTGAAATATCAAGATACATTGTTTTAGAGTATAATTCCTTCCTCTTACCTTACATGATAAGCTCCTTGAATAAACAAAACAGGGGCCCTTGTTTTGTTCACTGCCACATCCCACTGAACACATAATAGGTGCTCAATAAATAAGTGTTGAAAGAAAAAGCTTTGGTGAACAGTACACAGATAAATTATTAGAATGACATCAAGATTTCAAAACATTCCAGCCACTATTAAATTATTTTCATCTCCTGGACTGACCAGGCTCTCTTGCTACACACCTCTAATGGCAGGTATGTCACCTTCTCTTCCCTTCTGGCTAGCCACTTCTTTTTACCAGGGTCACTCTCTCTGGGAGGCCCTCTCTAATGCCACCGATTCTTGTGCTTCTTTGAGACACTTTCATACTACCTTATTGTTTCATTATCTTAGAGGGATGACCTATTGAAATGTCTCCTGCTTGACAATAAAGCTTAATGAAAATGAACTTTAGTAGTGTAGCACATAGTATTAAAATTGAAATTTTCATATGCAAATACATGTAAAATTATGTACTTTGAGCCTGAAAACCAAGCCAAACCAAAATAGAATAAGCCCAAACTAATTACATAGTCATATGGGTAATTAGTAGTTGAATCAACCACAGCTCTCTGAGTAGAAGTCCCTCTAAACCAATGGTTCTCAACCTGTGGGTCGCGACCCCTTTGGGGGTTGAACGACCCTTTCACAGGGGTCGCCTAAGACTATCGGAAAACACATATATAATTACATATTGTTTTTGTGATTCATCACTATGCTTTAATTATGTTCAATTTGTAACAATGAAATTGGGGGTCACCACAACATGAGGAACTGTATTAAGGGGTCACAGCGTTAGGAAGGTTGAGAACCACAACTCTAGACCATGATGCCACATAAAATTAGGCTCCTCCTACCTTTTTGGATGTGGTTATGATTTCCAGTAAAAAAAGGACCAGGATGTTAGTGATTGGTGGAAATGAAAGGGGAAATAGGGAGCAGAGAGAAAGCAACTAAACTGTCTACCAAGCACTTTTATGTCAGATAGGACATACAAATGGACAGATGAAATAGTTAATGCATGCTACTGCATCATCTATACTAATAATAGAGGAATATGCAAATTGTCCAGGACACCATCACTGTAACAGTAATGACCGAACAGCAGGCTGTGTGGGGCAACAAGGCTGGCGGGGGGTGGGGCTTGGGGGGGTGGAGTTAGTGAGGGACAACTAAACGACTGAATAGCAGGTTGCAATGGGGTGACCAGGCCGGCAGGGGGGGCCGTTAGGGGCGACCAGGCCGGCAGGGGGGGCAGTAAGGGGTGACCAGGCTGGCGGGGGGCGGGGAGGGAGGCACTTAGGGGTGATCAGGCCAGCAGTCAGAGGTGGTTAGGGGTGATCAGGCTGGCAGGTGAGCAGTTAGTAGCTAGCAGTCCCTGACTGTGAGATGGATGTCCGACTGCCAGTTTAGGCCTGATGCCCAGGATCGGGCTTAAACTGGCAGTCGGACATCGCCCCAAGGGGTCCTGGATTGGAAAGCGTGCAGGCTGGGCTGAGGGGACCCCCGCCTCCTGCATGAATTTTGTGCACCGGACCTCTAGTATTCATTATAAACCAAGAATTTTATGCTTCCTAAAACATAAAAGATAATGACTCATTCACCCAGCATTTATCAATACTGTTCACAGTAAGAAAAAGAGATAAATGTGTTATTCCCTTTTCCATCAAGTGTCCAAGAAGGAGAAGCACTATAAATATGCAAATTTTAAATGTTATTCATTTACATAGTTCCACAGATAGGAACTCAAAGGTCTTTATAAGCATTAACCCTTCACATTCTTGTGAGATATCTGCGCAAAATTCCTATTTTAAACAGTGACTTAGGAATAAAAGTGAATAAATAAAAGTGAAAATATGATAGGTTTCAACCTTCCTGTCTGCCACTCTAAAATGAGCCTATATTTCCTTCTTAAAACAACTGTCCATATATTTTCCACAAAACAAATCTTAAGAAATATCTCCATCAAAATTTCCCACCAAATTTGCAAATAGAATTGGCAAACTGTCTCAGGAAATATGATTTGCTAAATCAGTTCAAAGTGGCCTCAATAAAAATATTCAATAGGACTGCACAAAGCTGAAAGGCTACAGACCAAGCAAAGACATATGACATGCCATTGAGAGTCTGCCCTGAGCGTACAAAAGGTAGGCTACAAGTCTCTAATAATTTATCATTTTATTAATGATCCAACAGATGACTTAATGAATAGCCTACTAATAAGATGTAAATTCAAATTTGGAGCTTCTTTTGAAAACCCATTAGGGAAAGTAATATAATGCAACAATTACAGAGGAGGTATTTTTGCAAAAAAAATTTCAGAAAATAAAATATAACTTGGAAATACATAAAAGATTAACTCCTGATCAATATTTAATATGTAAGGGAAATGAAAAGCTATAATCACCATGAAGAAGAAAATGACAGTAGACAGATTATCAGGACAAGAATTAAAATGAGACATTCTACTACATTTATATATTATTGTTATTATTAATAGTTCTCACCCCTTTTAAGAGGGAGGGGGTGCATATATTACTGTAGCAAGGGTAGAATTTGAGTAAGACACTTGACAGAAGAAAAATATATTACTGGTGGATGTAGAACTGGGGTTAAGTTTGAGTAGTAGTTTGCTAGGCTCACTTTTCTCCCCCCCATCCTTTCTCTACATTCACCCAGAAAACTATAAAATGCCTAAACAAAATAATAGGGATGAAATAAACACAGAAGCAATAAATTCATTTGTATTTGTTTTCTGTGTTTGGGTGATGAATGGGCTTACAAGTATATCTTTATGTATATGATACAATTGTATATAATGTATACATTTTTTTCAGGTTTTAAATATCAAATCCAGAGCTTGTAGAAGCACGTAGAAAGTAGAGAGAGGAATAAATCAACCCCTCCAACCGAGGTTAGGATCGGAACAGAAAGCTTGTCTTTCATTTTCGAACCTTCCAAGGCCTAGGAAGATGAACCCTCAGTGCACACATACACAACTGCCTGTGTTTAGAAAATGACAGATGCAGGAACAGAACCCTACAGCTTGATGATCAGTTCTCCAATCTTTCCTCTATATTACACTGCCCAACATATACTTTAATTCGGCATTTGGATGTTAAGTGATTATTTTTATTTAAAGCCTCCATCCATATCTGTTAATATAGGACTTGTGGTTTCTAGTACCCACTCTGGTACCTAAAAATGCATCATAGATTCAACCCTCTCCTGCTCCTGGTATAGAAATAGGGTCATATTCTACTTTTTAAGAGATATAGGTCATTTATACAATAAAATATTCTTCAGCTCATATTATTGTGCGGTCGTATTCTGATGAATTTTCCGGAAAAGGTCTCTCTACCACCACCTGGGGGGAGTTAGAAGTATATTTGTATCAGAAAGAAACCAATCACAATGCTTTTATGGTCAGGGCCATCTCTGCCCTGCCCAATGAGGAGGAAGGCCTCATCTGACCTCTCTCTCTGATAGACACCTTTGATGACTATTTTGGAGTGAATCCTTTAGGAAAGCAGTATGGTTGCAGCCTCTGATAGGCCTAACTTATTCTGAATTCTGCCTTAGGAGAAAGGCATGTTTTAGAGTAGTTTCAATTCATTATTACTAATTAATTTATCATCATGCTTTGGTAAACTACATACAAATTTATGAGGAGCAGATATAGGTTATTATGAGGTCACAGTGTTTAAAATTCAGACAGCTAGTCATTGAAGGTTTCAAATTTCCTTTCCTCTGACTCGAAAGATCTTACCCATATAATCTAAATAAAATTCTCAAAGCATTTACTATTTTGACTCTGAATATTTTCACCTTTGTTTTAGAAATCCTTAAAAGTCAAATAATCATAAATAATTATATTTTAAATTTTGGTTAAAAAAACAAAACTAGAAATGATCTTGAATATGAGTTAATAAAAAATTACATTTTTAATTTTTAAAAAATCTGTTTTAAGACAAAGATGAGAACCCCAAATCTCACACCCGACATATCTCCTTCCCACATACCCACTGCTTCCTTTTTACTTCTTCACATACAATTACATGGCATACAATTCAAAGACAATTTGATATAGCATCTTTCTCATTTTGCTAGATAATTGAGACAACTTAGGAAAGAGCACTACAAGAGAATACAAAGAACTCCGGAGTAGGCAGAACTGGATTAAAATCCTGACACAAGTGCTTTTAAACATGTGCGTTGTGCTCCATGCTCCACAGTCGTGGGGCCCTATGCTATGCAGTTTGTAAGCTATGGAGCCTGGAGCACAAGGCTGGGATCTGCCAGATGGCTATTGTTGGGACCGGATGTGTTAACCTATGTAAACCATTTGGCACTCATCGGGGGAGGGCAACTCTGTTAGTCTGCTTTGCTATTTTTTTTCCGGGGGTTATTCTGCACTCAATTTATATAGAAAATTATGATAATGTATTACGTAAACAGAAGAATTTTTCTTCCATTTCATTTCCTACAACTTCCATTTTAAACAAGAAAACTAAACTAAAGTGAAGAAACTAAACCCTATGTGGTTCATTCTTATTCAATATATGCTTTAACATAAGGCTATTAATGGTAGTAAATGAAAGGCAAGTAATAGACTGCTTGGTTTATTTTCATTCTATTCTTTGTCAACCTAAACTGGAAAAGGCTGTCTATTCCATGAGGTTATTTATACATTAAAAGCAAAGTAAAACCTGGCTTTGAAACAGAATACCTTGGGCTCAAAATGTCTCCTTAAGTTGAAATTCTTTGTCACATACATGATCCTAATCACAGCACACCCATATATCCAGGTGTTTCAGGTTCTAGAAATCCCAAATACCTTATAACAAATATTTTTAATGTGATTTTAGTTATTTGCTCACTTAGTTTCTCATGTCACAATTTCTCATATAAAAGAAAAATGTAAAAAGAAAGTACATCTGATGATCCTAATGATCTGGAACCCGAGATGATAAAAGAATAAGGCCTCTATTTGTAATAGCTTATTAGATGCTTTGAGAGAGGGTGACGGGGTAGAAGGAAACACCATTTTTAAAAAATGACCCTTTAAGCCTGCTATTGTACTAGGTGCTTTATCCATGCTGTTTACACAATTCATACAATTTTTCTAAGAAGCAGATATTGTCATTCCCATTTTATAGATGAAAAACAAGGGACATCCACTAAGGTGCATAATTGGCTGAGAATCCCTCCAGGTTTGTCTAGTTCTAAAGTCTATCCTAAGGTTCAGGGATTAGTTTGCTTTGCAATTGAATGGCAAATCATCCTCATGCATTTTAATAGATTCATGAAAAAATTTCCATAAAGATTTGTACAAACTAATTATGAAAGTTAATCCCACACCCCATAAAGGGCATAAACATGTCTCACACACCAGCCTGCCACATTTCTACAATTAAATCTAAGCAAAAAAAGCACAAGAACCAAAACAAACTAAAAAACTGAAGGGTTCTAGTCTTTTGGATAAGATATACTTTTTCTTTCATCTGCCAAATTCCTAGATTAGTTACATAGCATGAGCAATTATCTCACAGGAAATCTCACACTTATAGCAAGCTAATTACTCTCTAGAAGTGATTGACATATATATCTGGATGGTTTCAGGGTTCAATTTTGTCAAAAGCTGGCAAATTAATTCATGTATCATCTGATACAAGCCTTATGTTTTAAGAGATTAAATGCTACTGCAAAGACCTATGACCAGCGAATTTCTGAAGACTACCTTTAACTACAAAAATCTATTAATCTACTTTTTGGGGGGAATGATATAATATACAAGACCGTTTATTTGCTATGATAAATTCAATATTCCACCCAACTGTGAAGAACATATCTGTGTACTAAACTGAATATTTTTTATGTTTTCAAGTTTATACCCCAAAAAACTTACATATTAATCAAGAATGTACTGTGTTAAAACATAAAAACAAAAGATTCCAGGAAAAAATGCTAATTTTCTTTTCTCTTAGTAAATCAAATATATAGGTAATATTGGCTCAGATGTTTACACTAGTTTCTACCAGTTATGTAGGGTCACATTCCTATCTTTACAGATGTTTTTAATACACACTTTTCTTACAGCTACAATATGCTATTTACTACACAATAAGTTTTCTCTCAAGAGAGAAATGTAAGCAACATTTTGAAACTTCAGTTTGTTGAAATTTGTAACTATCTGTGAGCTTCTCATTTTGTATCAGCATAAGTGAATTATGCTTTTGCTACTGTCAAACAAAAAAATACATTTAAAATGATTTCAATTTTTATTCTTCTCTTAATTTTTCCAGTTGCATATGGTAATACAGTTTAAAAATGATGTCAAAGATGCCACTTTATGACAGCAAAATATTAAGAGACATTTGATGGACTCAACATATGGTGCATCCCTGAGGAATATGGGGAACATTTTTATTTTAGAGAAGGCAACAACTATTTCTTAATCAATACAGAGTCTCCCTAAAGTATGTGATATTATTATTAAAAAGGTCTCCAGCAGTTATAAGGCTTTTGTATAAGCAACCCTATAAAGTTTAATAGGTTTCCAAGACTACATTAACACACAAAGGACCTACCATTCATATACTTCAGTCTGTGAAGTTTACACTTTCTCATTTTAAATGTGGAAAGTTTCAGTGGCAAGTAAAGGTATACAGAAGTAAAATCTTAGAAGCTAAATACGAATATAGGCAAATATAAGATTTCACAGGCAGTATACAAGTATTTGCCAAGTGGTGACACAAATCATACACCACTCCTAGAAAGAAAGGATTCCCAGAAATTAGTTCATACCTCCCTTAGGGTTACGTCTGTATTATTCTTTGCTTTTTTGTTGGTGGATATATATCTTAAGTTCCTAGAGAGGAAAGATTTTATATTTTCAGTTTTGAATTCCACCACAGTACTAAAAAATACCTCGCACCTGGTACATGCTCAATAAATGTTTGAATAGCAAAATAATAAATGATTGCTGGTATTGATAAAGATAATGAAGACAGCAGCCTCACTCAGGGCCAAGCACTGTTCTAAGTACTTCAAATGCATTAGCTAATTTACTATTACTTTCTCTTGGTATCTCCACTTTACAAATGAGGAAACTGAGGACACAGAGAACAAATAGCTTGCCCTGACTCTAACTCCTTCATACCCTTCAATTCTTGGCCTAAGAAATAAGTGACTTCATTAGGAAGATCTTCCTTGACCTATTAAACAAGGCTAGCTACTCTTGCTATCCATCCAAATAACTCATTTTCCCTATCATTACAGCCATCACTCCTAAACTTATTCAACCAGCAAAATTATATGATAAGCCCCAGGAAGGTAGGGACTATCTCAGCCTATTCACTAATTCTAGTCCCTATCAAAGTACTTGGCACATGATGAGGATTAATAAATATAATTTTAATGACTGAATAATGCATAACATATGGCAGGTATTCATTAAATGTTCATTTAAGAAATAAATAACAGAAATAAATGAATCTGAAGTGATCTTGAAAAAGTCAATGTAATTGCCCAGTAATTTGTAATTTGAAAATGCAAAACAGATTTAAGAGAAGAATGAGGATTCAAGATAAAGATTTGAGGATCATCTATAAACAACTATTCTGCAGTTATAAGTAAGCACGACACAACTTTGACATTATGGCTGACCCATTTCTGACACATATTATTTGTGTATTCAGGAGAACTCAACGGCATATTTAAGTTGTAAACCCCCAAAATAAAAATTCAGAAAGGGCCCTTGTTAATTGTAAGATAGATGAAACCACTCAAGTGTTTCATCTTAATAATATATTGCTTTTATGAGGGTGCTTGGAATCTGCCACTAGCAAGTTTCTGGTTGGGTAGAAGAGCTCCCAGCTCATATGAAATCTACAGTGTGTTTCTTGAAGATGACCCTGGTGAGGCCGCAGTACACTGCCAGCATCATTATACACCACAAACACTCACACAGTAGAGATGAGCTCTGTGTTGTAGAGATGGAGCTAAGCCTAGTTAAATTTGCAGATTAACTTAAAAGAGGAATATGGATTATAAACCACACTGGACTGCAATTGCACACAAAGGTGAAAACTGCTGGAAGGCACTGAGTGACAGGCAGAAAGCAGAGCAGGTTTAGTCATTTTGCTCAAGAAACTTAAAGATATGCAAGTGCAAGTTACATTTAAGTTTCAACCCTGTTTTACATCATTTGGTATGGCCGTGAGTAGCAGTGACAGAGACATACATCAGCCACTGCCACCGCAAAGAAAATGAGGCCTTGAGTAAAGGCAGCAGGCTCACAGAAGAAAAAACCCCACTGCAAATGAAAAAACATTCTTTCTGAGCATAACTGCTGATGCTTTTTGCTTTTTGGGCTGTAGTCACACATACCTAGCCCATAAGCAGAAACACATTAAAATATTTAGAATCACAAGAGCAATGTTTGCAATTAAAAGAAATATAGGTTTAATATGAAGGCCCTTTCAACAAATAAAAACACTGTTACTGGTGTAGTACTGCCTTAAGGAAAACACAGAAGAATTAGCACCCTCTCATTTAAAAAAAAAAAGAGAGAGAGAGAGAGAAAGAAAGACATGAAAAGAAAAGAAAAAATAGAAAGCAATGTCAGTGAATTAAAGTACTGCATTTTTCCTGAAGGATGTAGCAACACCTTTGGACCCACTGGTCAAAGCTTATGGATACATATAATTGGGTATAAATTGAGGCTCTTGTTTTAACATGTTTAGCTTCCTGATTTTCTCTATAAACGTTGGTACTTAAGTTACTGACAGAAAAAAAAAAAAAAAAAAAGCAGCAGCATGAAAGAAATTGCCAGACTTTGACTTTGAAAAATGACAGTAGATAGCAAATCACCATCCCAAAAGCATAGTAATCTTAGGCCACTTTCTGAGGCAGTAACTAGCCTAAGAGACATTAACAATCTCTGAGGCTGTACTTTATTACAGCACTAGAGGCCCGGTGCATAAAATTTGTGCATGTGTAGGGTCCCTAGGCCTGGCCAGTGATCAGGGCCAATCAGGGCCTTCTGGCTGCCAGCCAGGGCTTTCCTTCATTCTACGCCATCCCCTGGTGGTCAGCACACATCATAGTGAGTGATGGAACTCCCGAGGGGACACTTTGCATATTAGCCTTTTATATATAGAGATAGGCAAAAAGCCCAATATGATACTCAAAATAAAAGTTATATATGTTACAGAGCACTTTAAGATGGTAGGAATACTTCTAATATGTCAAAGAAAAAACATTAACATAAATGCTTGCTTTAAAAAGCTACATGGGAAATATTTTATTAAATAATAATGGTATGGGACAATCGAAGTTTTTAACTGTCTTGTATGTCTATAAAAGTTGTTTATTTGTCTTTCCATGCATTGTCGTATGGGCTGATCCCTTGAAATATGTGATCAACATTCTTGAATGAAAAATTTAAGTCAGCAATATTTATACAAAATAGTGTTGTAAGAACAAAGAGAGTGGACTTAAAGAGTCAAAACACCTGGGGTCCAATTCCAAAAGTATCATTTATTGGCTGTTAGCCTCTCTGTGTCTCAGTTTTCTCATCTAAATAATATAATACATGTCAAACCAGAAATCTGCAAATTCTATTATTGTGTGGTATATCACTAAAGTACAGGTTTCTGCTTCCTTATTACCAAGCAGAAACACTGAAAGGAATGTTTAACGATAATGGTACACTATAGCAGCTAGATTTTTATATTTATTTATCAATTACTAATAATTATATTTACTTTTAACTCAACAATAGCCTCCTGATACTGTTTTTAAAGTCACAATTTTGAAGATAACTCCTCGAAGAAGCTGTGAGTGAAACAACAAAGGGTAGTTATCACCTTCAGTGAGGAAACGGGTATAATGAACTGATTTCTTTCTCACAATAAAAATCTCTATTGAACAAACTTGAATTAATCAATCTGTTGTTGTTTTTTAATCCAGAACACAATTCTGCAAAAAATAGGCTTAATCTTAACTTCCCAAGAACGTATAAAAAAAAAGAAGACAAAAAAAAAAAAAAAAAACTATAGGAAGGCAAGCTCTTCCATGATTTGGACTGTCAGGTTCAAAGATGTAACTAGCCATATTAAGAAAGATTCTCTAGTGCAGGGGTGGGCAACCCCTGGCATGCGTGCCAAACATGGCATGCCAGTAACTTTTGCTGGCATGCGAAAGCCTCTATTATAATCTTCCATTTACAATATTTTTCTTAATATCGACTTTTTTATTTTTCAGATAAATTCAGTGTAGGTGCATCTTAGATAAATAAATAATTTACATAACAAGTTATCTTAAAGACCATAGACATGGATTGACGAGAGAGGGGAAGAACAATTTCTATGCCTCTGCCTTAACTCTCCCTGCCTTCCTAGATCCGATCAGTGTTTTGGTTTCATCCACATACGCTTGTGAATCTTTGTTCTCAGTGATGAATTTTGTTAAGTCTCGTAATAGGAGTAGCCTGACGGATGAAAGTAGTAGCTCGTGCATATCTCTGAAGGTCACGAAATATAAACCTGATGTAAAATCTCTGTCATCAGTGATGCAGCAGCAAAAGTCCCACTGATAATATCAAACGAGTCATAAAGTTTTCTCTCAGACTATCAGTGTACATGTATACATTAAAAAATAAATGTATTTTTCATCATCATATACTGTGTTTTTGTAGCTCAAATGAATTTTATTATTTCTCCAAGGTTCTTCACATACGTATACCTTAATAGATATCAAGTAGGCGTAACATGTTCTCAAAAAATTAGGGTTGGCATGCAGAAGAATTTTGAGTCAGAGATTTTGCTGGTTTTGGCACGCACTCACAAAAAGGTTGCCCACCCCTGCTCTAGTGCATTCAATTCCTGTCACAAATAATAGCTCAACTTCAGCAGCAACAAAATGTGAGAAAAAATAGAAACATTAATTTGAACTATTTTTCCATTAGTTCTACATTTTTGTTTCTCTTCAAAACAAACACTTCAAATAATATAAAGAAAATATAAAAATAACTTACTACCTGACAGCTATGAATTTAGGAATCCAGGACCCTTTCGTTATTGTCCATGACAGTGACCACTATGATTCGTTTCTTTACCTGGGGCCTAAAGGAGCCATGTGAACTATTGATGTGAATTATTAAGAAAATGTCCATTCTTTATGTCAAATCTGACTCTGACCTAAATTTTTGATGTTTCTCTCTTTTTTTAAATCCTCACCCAAGGATATGTTTATTGATTTTTTTTATTGTTTTAGAGATAAAGGAAGGGAGGGAGGGAGAGGGCGAGAGAGAGAGAGAGTTCTATATACTAAAGAGGAGTGGGAGTAGGGAAAATAAGGGTACAGTGGGATGGAAAGGCTGATGGAAGGAATTTACATTTGCTACGGTGGGCAATAGGAAGCCACTATTGGTGATCATTTAAAAATGAAAACAAAAAACCCACAAACAACTAATATATGGCAAACTTACAAAACTTATGAAAGGTTCTGAAGGCCATATATAGGAGACTAGATTTATGCTAGAGAGTGTCAAAATGCCTAAAAAAAGACAATCAAGGAGTGGAAGGTTTTGAGGAGGAAACTGTTGTGGATCTGCCTCAAGTCTACAGAAGAGGTGGATGTTAACTGTCCTGGTCAACAGAACAGAACAAAACTGAAGCAGAAACCTGGCTTCAAGGAACATGGATCTTTTAAGGCCATCTGGAACTCTGCCAAGAATGCGTGACTTCAAAAGAATAGATTTGTCTTTACTTTTGTTCTCCCAAACTATAATTTTTTATGATTTTATTGATTTAATAAGCCATTCAGGCTAGTACAAACAATAACTTATCCTCATCAACACAATTCCTATCTTTTCCTTGTGTGGCTTTATTCCACTCCAGAAATCTCCATGTTGTGACATCTAATGGCCTGAATCATATGTATGTGGCCTTATTTCATTCATGCTTTTGCTAAGCCATAACCATCCTGAGAACACCTCCTTGCTTATTCCGTCACTGCCTTTTTCATCATCCAATTATCCTTGTGCTATGCAACTAACCTACTCATCCTGAATCTTAAAAACACATCTGTTTCTTCTTCTTGCAATTCTGATATTCTTTTTTCAGCTAAAATCAGCCCTGTGTCAACAAAATGCCAAATACACTGATCTTGAAAAACATTGTGTTTTTATTCCAGATATGCTTATAAAGCTTATTTAACTTTGAGCCAGAAATAAGAATCTGCTTTTCACTATACCTAGCAAAACTGCCACACCTGGTTGAAAAAAAAAAATGCATCGCAAATGAAATATTAACTTTTTCTTTCTGAGCTAATCAGAGCACTCAAGATGTTCAGCCGATTTGTTTATATACCTGATTTTCTATCAGCTGATTCTTTTTTAAAGAAATAAAGTTTAAAAAAAAAAAAAGAAATAAAGTAGATTTCTAGAGACTGTTTCAAATTTATAAATATACAATACTTTCACCCAAATCTCTTGGATATTAAGAAGTAATAAATGTAGCCCTAACCGGTTTGGCTCAGTGGATAGAGCATCAGCCTGTGGACGGAGAGGTCTTAAGTTCGATTCCAGTCAAGAGCATGTACCTTGGTTGCAGGCACATCCCCAGTAGGAGGGGTGCAGGAGGCAGCTGATCGATGTTTCTCTCTCATCGATGTTTCTAACTCTCTATTCCTCTCCCTTCCTCTCTGTAAAAAATCAATAAAATATTTTTTTTTAAAAAAAAGAAGTAATAAATGTAAAATAAGCTTTTAATGCAAGAGAAAAACTACAAGTAGGATTGGTCCTTCCAAAGGCTGAGGACAAATATATGACACAATAAACTTCAAAACAGATGCTCTGGGAACAGAAAGGAAACTTTCTGTTTTTGGTTGTAATTAGAAGCCTTTTAATATCTCAGAGATTCACAAATGTTCCCAATACAAGAACTCTCAGCTCCTGCTATTAACAACTGATTAACATAAATACGCAACAATGACTAAATAGTAGCAGAGGTGAGATTATAACTTTGAGCTCTTTTTACCCCCCATCTCTTTTTATGTAAACAAACCACAGCTACTATCTTAATCCTTGTGGTGGGACCACATTTCCTTTGGTCAAGTCATTTAGCCCAGTCAGTGTCCTAACTATAGGGGTAATTTTGGCCATACTGTGGAAACAAAACTCAGAAGGGCTTTAGGGACTATAACAACATACTGCACAGGATAAAAATGCAACATAAATAGTAACTAGTATACACTAAATAGTAGACTCTACAATACTACATCATAGGAAGCAATGTACTATCTTTTGACAGTAGACCTTGGGTTTGCCACTCAGTCCTGTATGCCTTCCTGATCTGTTAAGCTGGAAAATGCGAAGGGCAGGTACACTTTATAGGTTGCTTAAAAATTAATTAGAACAGTGCCTGACTTATTGTGCTCAACAAATGTTGGCTATTATATCTTTCTATTTGATAACATTACTAACTATAACTGTTCACACTTTTGGTTTTAAACAAATTATCCTGTTTTCTTTTTTTATGTTAGAAAGTTGTCAAATACTTAAAAGAAGGAAAAAAATATGAAATATCCAAAGCGATATCAATGTGCTTGTAACATTTGATGATTAAAAATAAAAAATTATTATACAATAGGGACACATTAAATTTAACTATTTTTATATTATTTGCTTTTCAAATTCTCAGTCTCCCTTAACCAAAAGAAAAGTTTTGTATTAAATGAATTTTTCATTAGATAGCCACTTTTATTAACTAAGACTTGGAAAGTCAAATCTGATTCTAAAATACTGCAATTTAGTCTGGATAGTCAAATGATCTCAAATGCCATTATTGAAACATTATTAGCCAAGATGACAAGTGCATATTTCTTCATAACTGACTATTTACTGGAGAAATTATTTTTCTCCTTCTGTGGGAATAAAATAAAATACATATAACTTCTAGGTGTCTAATATAAATCTAGATAAAAAATTGTGGTATTATTTGTCAGAAATATGACCTCAGCAATAATCATTTTAGATATGATCTTTTATATTTGCATGGTTATCAGTGCCTTTGAAATTCAAGTCAGAGAACCACTTCTTTTTAGAAGTAAAATATTGGTAGGAAAAACACAACGGGATATTATTTCCTTTCACTAACATAGAAGGGTCATTGCATTATAAATACCTAAGTAAGTATGACACCACCTATTTTTTTTTTTTGAGAACATTACAAAATTACAAAAAGAGTAATTGTTTATTCTTTTTTATTTTCGAACCATGTTTAATAAGAACTCTGCTTGATATAAACCTAGTTTTCTAAAAAACTAGAATATGCTAAAATAATTTATAATATTTTTAAATAAAGTGTTTAGATCAAGAGAAATTGAAAGCTATTGGAATTTTCAGCTAAGAAAAATGCTAACTTTGTTAATCGAAAATTAATTTGAGGACTATAATTAAAATGTTCTCAGAATAATGTATTCACAAAATCTACATTGCAAATAAAGTTACTCATCTTTAATTTACAACCACAATCTTAAATTAGAAAATAAAATTAATTTATACTGCCTCAAAGATATCCCAACTCAAGATGTAAAAGAGATCAGAAAATAAAGTTTTAAGGTAGTATATTTCCTACCTTATAAATTTGTATGTAACTAGAACCAGAGTTTTTAATACTTTGATGAACTTTATGGTAAATACTTGATGACTTAAAAAAACCCAACAAACTCAGAGATACAAAAGAACAGATTGGTAGTTGCCAGAGATGGGGTGGGAAGTGGTACAATGGGAGTGTGTGTGGGAGGGTCACAAGGTACAAACTTCTAATTATTTAAAAAACACACAAGTCATGCCCTGTCTGGGTAGCTCAGTTGGTTAAAGCATAGTCCAGATATGCCAAGGTTGCAGGTTCCATCCCTAGTCAGAATGCATAAATAAGTAGAACAACAAATCAATGTCTCTCTCTCTCTCTAAAAATCAAACAAAAAGTCATGGGGATGCAATGTACAGTATGGTGACTATACTTAACAATACTGTATTTACATATTTGAATGTTGCTGAGAGTACACCTTAAAAGTTCCCATCACAAGAAAAAAAAAATTTTTGTAACTATGTAATGTGACGATGTTAACTAGACTTATTGTGATGATCATTTCATAATGTATACAGATATCGAATCATGTTGTACACTTGCAATTAATATAATGTTATATGTCAATTATAGCTCAATTTAAAAATACCACTTGCTTTTCTAGGCATTCTTCAATAATAATGTTAAATGTTTAGTGCTTTTATCTCTCAGGCAAGACGCTAAATGCCCAGAAAGTGCATAAGACACAGCTCAGCCTCTACGAAGCTTATAATCTTGTAGATACGTATCCTAAGGAAGTGAAGAAACGAATAATGAAACTGAAACGTGTGACTACAGGCTTCAAGTGTTACTCAGTTTTGACATTAATAATGCCAAAAGCACCTTAGTAAAAATGGCAGAACCACTACTCCAGAATACTTTTGGAACCCTAGTCTGCAATTACTATATGACTTGTAAACAGTGCATTCAAGTTACAATATGGGCTCACCTAAGAGCCCAGCAGGCCTTGAAGCACTCTGTCAGCAAGTGTGCAGGATAAAAGGGTATCAGAAACTTAATAGCTACTGCATAGAAGCAGGCTTCCACTAGGACTTGTTTTGTTGTTGTTGTTTAATTTCTTTTGCTTTATGGATCTGTATTCAACAAAGGGATAACCACATCCGCCCTTATCACTGCAATATGAGACACTGAAAATTGGCCTCTTACTTTATAGTATTACAGAAAACTTAGCCATAGAATATGTCACACAAATCAAGATCTGATTCTATTGCTTTCTCTCAATTTCTCACTCATCTCCATTTTTTTTTTTTCATTTAAGGGAGGCGATCTTACCTTTATTTATTTCTCTAGCCTCAAAATACACAGAATCATTTGGAAGACAGAGTAGGCTCCCTTCTGTTCTTAAAAATTAGGAATTTTTTGAAACAGAAAACGGATTTTTTTGGCTTTATAAAATATCTTAATTTGTTTCTCATTTATATTTTCCTGTACTTTCCTCCTCCCTCTTCCCAGGAACTATGACATTTCATCATTTTCTTCCCCTCCAAAGCCACTTACAAGGCTCTCATCGGCTCAGGAGCAGGAAAGCTTCCACTATCATCTGGGCTGTGTGAATATGGCATTCTCCTGCCAGAACATATGGCAGGACAAGTCTTACCCGGCAGCAGTGGCTGCCAAACTCCTGAGTCGTGACCCATTTTCCAAGACAGAAGTTAATCCAGTGGGTTGAGACTAGCATTTAAAAACCAAACTAACTGACAAGTAAACAGAATAGAATAGAAAAGACAGCTATTGCATCACATTTATTCTAAAACTTTGGTTTTACATTTTGTGTGTGTAAATGTACTGTATATGTACTGGATTGCAACAGAAAAACATTTCTTACAGTCCTACAGGACATGGTCAAAAGTTTGTAAGCCACTAAACTAGAATACTAAGTTCTAGGGAACTGCATCTTTACCTGATGAGATACTTCAGATATTTTAGAGATTTAAAATAAGAATGTTATATAATTTATTTCAGTAAAAAAGTGTTGACCTAATAAGCCACATATTTTCTAAAAGCTGGTAAACAAAACAAATCAGTTTTCCCCTTTTTTCAGTATTTCATAATAGATGGAACTCAAATAAATAGTTTACCTTTAAATTTAATTTACCCAAAAATTAAAGTTGAATAAGCCCTGGCAGGGTGGCTCAGTTGGTTGGAGCGTCATCCTGTATATCAGAGGTTGCAGGTTCAATCCCAGTCAGGGTGCACAGGGGAGGCAAGTGATATCTATCTCTCTCTCTCTCTCTCTCTCTCTTTCTCTCCCCCCCCTCTTTCCTCTCTCTGTAAAAAAAAAAAAATCAATAAAAACATAACCTCGGGAGAGGATTAAAAAAAAAAAAAAACCTGAATAAGTCATTAGTTATCTCAAAATATTTTTAAGTAATAAATAACCATCTAAGTTCAATATACCTTAAAGGAAAAATATTCTAACTCCTTTTTAATTGAAAAAAGTCTGAGGGGTGATTTGATGAGTTTTCCAATATGAAATTAAAAATGAAGAGATCATGATTTCATATGTATATGAATACAGATATCAATCATATTTCCTTGGCTATAAAGAGATTTTTAAAAATTCAAGCTCAGGAAGCTTACTGTATGACACTGAGACTAATGGCACCCAGGCTCTCAGCAGACAGAACCAGGCTCTGGGGCAGAGAATAACTCAACCGCACAGTATTCTCTCTTATGTACAGTTTTGTTTTTCCATGGTTCGTTACCCTCAGTCAACTCCAGTCCAAAAATATTAAACAGAAAATTCCAGAAAAAAACAACTCTTAAGTTTTAAATTGTAAGCTGTTCTGAGTACCATGATGAAATCTTGCAACTTCCCACTCTGTCCCGCCCAGGACACGATATCCAGTCTGTATACACTACCTGCTCAGTAGTCACTTAATAGGCATCTCAGTTATCAGACAATCACTGCTCATATTCAAGTTACCCTCACATAGGCATTTTCATCTCACATCATCCCAAGAAGAAAGGTGAGGACAGAATATTACGATATTTTGAGAGAGACCATATTCACATAACTTTTATTACAGTATACTAGAGGCCCAGTGCACGAATTCGTGCACCAGTGGGGTCCCTCAGCCTGGCCTGTGGGATCAGGCCAAAACCAGCTGTCCAGCATCCCCCAAGGAGTCCCGGACTGCGGGCCTCTAGTAGTAAATACAGGGTTTGGTGTTATCCATATTTTCAGACATCCACTAGGGCAGTGGTCAGCAAACTGTGGCTCAGCAAACTGCGGCTCGCGAGCCACATGTGGCTCTTTGGCCCCTTGACTGTGGCTCTTCCACAAAATACTGACTTCTGCGCATGGGCCACGAAGTTTCAATTGCACTGTACGTGCGCGCCCGCACATGGTATTTTGTGGAAGAGCCACACTCAAGGGGCCAAAGAGCCGCATGTGGCTCATGAGCCGTGGTTTGCCGACCACTGCACTAGGGGTCTTAAAACATATTCCCCATGGATAAGGGAAAACTACTATGTTGATTAAAAAATAAGTGCCTCAGAATAATGGTTATATTCCTTACTTTTCACATATCGTAGCTGCGTGGAATTTATAGTTAAAATACAGACGACATTTCTTAGCTGTTCTGCAGTGTCAAAGTGGAAACTGTCTGACTCAGCCTGCAGTCTCACACACTTCTTTGGCTGTCAGAACTGGAAGAGGCAACTAATACCAAGCCCTGCGGGGAGGACAGCCCTGTGGCCTTGAGATTGTTCATAACAACCCCTGAGTTGATTAAAAGTGATGCTGACAGGCTTCAATCCCTCTTGGTTTTATGGATTTTGGCTGCTAAGTGAAGCCTTCAGGACTAGAAACCTATGAGAATAACATTAATATTTTTACTAGACTGTGAAATGTTCTAGAAAACAACATAGAAAAGCAGATCTAAAATGTAAACTATTGCTTAAACTTGAACATGTCTTTAAAAATAAACCATGAATAATATGAATAATATTACACACACACACACACACACACACACACACAAGTAAGATAAAGGTATTATTCAAAGATAGGCAGAAACAACCCCTCTCCAAAATTAGGGACTTCTGAAAATCTTCTGACAGCTTGAAGTAGGAATTAAGCAAAATGTTATTTTAATCAAAACTTCCCTTTTGAATTTCAGATTGCATATAAAGGTATAATAAATCATATATCTTAAGAAAAGCCTAAGTCACATATAGCCCAGTACAGTTAGAATCAATATCTCAATAAAGTTGAAAGAAGTTAGTCTTGAATGAGGGTGAAACCTGCTTCATTTATTGCACAACAGTAGCTGTGGGTATGTGAGGCAATTCCTTTCTTACTCTATATTACAACTTATTATAAAATGACTATGCTTTATTTAGTTTATTATATTTTAGGACAAAACAAGAGAATACTCTGCATGTTCAAAATCAGGTTTTTTCAGATGATAAATTTGCCCTAAAAACTTAAATTTGTTTTCAATACCCTTATGGTTAACAGTAAAGTTTGAGAAAACATTGTATTTACTTTTTAGGGTTCTTAAATTGGGGCCCTTAAATGCCCTTCAGTGGGATCCATGAACTCTCTGAAATTTTAAATAAAAGTGCATGTCTGTGTAAATTCCTGGGATTTTCAAAGAGATCAATGATCTGAGAATAAAGTTACTGCTTTGGGTGAAAGTTATATATAAAAAGACTGAGTTTATTTTAAAAAGAACCTTCCAGATAACTTATAGGAGATGTTAAGAGATAAAAGGTAAGTTGGAATCATTTAGCTAAAATTAATGAAACCTGAAACTAGCATGAAGATGTACTAGTCTGAAGCTATAATGAAGTTCTGTGTTTGTACATACTTGTATCTTTATCTAGGGCTTTGACAGAAAACTTAAACTAAAAGATGGACAATAATGGAAGGATATTTATATGTATATCTGCAGAGTGATTATAATGACTCATGCTATATACTAATAGTACAAATACCCACTATCATGCTGTAGCAAATTTATAAACTCATTTAACATTTGTCCAAATATCTGTTATCCTTTTTGCTTTTCTTTTCCCGATCTTTATAAACTGGATTCCTTTTTAAAAATACAATTGTAACATGTCTTTTTAACAAACAGAGCCTCTAACACCAAGCCACGCATACTAAGTCCTGTGTGTTAATGCATGAGAATTCCTTTTCCTAAATATTTCAGTGAACAATTTCCTACCTTGATTTATTCAAAAAATTTCAACCAATATTCCTTAAGAAAAGCAGTTTCCACTTATTAAAGGTTATATCTGATGTCTCTGCCACAAAACATAGTATCATTACATTTAGTTTAATGGGGGGGGGGGGCGGGGAGTGAATACACTAACAAATAGTGGTATTTCATGACTAAAAGAAGTCAAGTATAAGGCAAGGGAAGAAACGGACCTTAAGTTTCTAGCCTATCTTAAAGCATTTAAACTATGATTTTTTATTATTCTTCAATTAACTTATAAGTATCTAATTAGATAAGAATCTATACAGCATTTTCATAGAACCATAGGAATTATGAAGGAATTTAAATAATTAATAAGGATAAGAAATCCTTTCACAGTGTCTGAGAGAAACCTTTCCCAGAGCAACATCAAAGGAAAAAGATGGCCTAAAATGATGGGCATTTTTCTATCGAGTTGATTATCCAGGAATAAAAGGGTTGACAAAGGACTGACCTCTGTCACTAGGCTTGTTAGGAAAGGCCTGGATAAAGAAAATGTTATGTTAATGAATCAGATGAATGATGGAGGAATTATCCTCATACACACACTTAGACTATGTTTTTGGAAAAACATGTAAAACACACACATGAACAAATTCTACACTTCCCTAAATATATCAGATATATCTCTCTCATTTTTAGTTGTTTCAGTTCTAATAAGGAAAAGCAGGATTTTCCAAACCAATGGACTGAAAAACAAAAAGAAAAACTGGGCTTTCAAAAATATTCCTGCTGAAACTTAATAGGATCCTGGCTACACACGGAATTTGGTGAGCAGTATAGTGAAAGAGCTTTATGAAGAGACTCCTGACAACTTCACTCATGCTCCAGATATATTAGAAATAGAAGAAAAATACTGTATATCTGAATGCATGTCATTACGGAATCAAAATTTTAAGAAAGTCCACAACTTAAGATCTGATGATGGACTGAGTATTTCGATTTAATGGAGATATTTAGAGGTGCTAATGCTATGGGAGTGAAGATTTTTTATTAAGAATTTTCCATTTAAAAATGTCAACAATGTGGCTAAACCTCCTCAGTATTAAGTATCCTGAATATTCAGGTTCAGTCTATTCTGAAAAATTCTCCTTTTTCAAACCATAAATATATATGTCATAAATGTAGTGGAAAGAAATTTAAACTCACACATCTCAAATTCATAGGAGAAAAGTAGTTCATGGAGCCAAAAATCAAATGTGAAGAAAAGTCAGAAAGTTAAACAAAATACAAATTTTATAGGCTACTCAGAAAACATTAACAGAAAGCTATGACAACAAAGAAAAAGGATGATCTCAAACCATTTTTTAAATAACTATCTTGGACATTCATAGTATCATTTTTCCTTGCAAGAAGGCCTAGATGGAATCTATGATCAACCCTCAACTAATACTACAAAAAAATATTATTTGTTAAATGCTTTCCAAGATCAGGGACAAGACAAGGATGTCTATTCTCATCATTTCTACTCAACTCTGTACTGTAGGTTTTAGCCAGTGTAACAATGCAAGGAAAAATAATAAAAGGCATCCAGATCAGAAAAAAAGAAGGAAAACTATCTTTATTAGATGACATAATCACTTATGTAGACAATCCTATGGCCCTAGCTGGTTTGGCTCAGTGGATAGTGTTAGCCTGTGGACTGAAGGGTCCCAGGTTCGATTCGGGTCACGCGCACAGGCCTGGGTTGTGGGCATGATCCCCAGTACGGGGGATACAGGAGGCAGCCGATCAATGATTCCCTCTCATCACTGATGTTTCTATCTCTCTCTCCCTCTCCCTTCCTCTCTGAAATCAGTAAAAAAAAAAAAATATGTTAAAAGAAAATCCTATGAAATGTACAAAAAAGCTACTAGAACTAATAGAGTGTAATAAAACTATATGACTTAAATACAAAATTTAATCATATTTACATACTATCAATGCAAATATTAAAATTGAAGTACTTTTAATATTTACAGGTAAATTTATTTTAAAATTTGCAAGACCAATACACTGAAACAATACATATTGCTGAGGGACAGTAAAGATCTAAATAAATGGAAAAATATATAGTCTTCATGGATTAAAACATTCAATATATTAAGATGTCATTTCTCCTCTAACTGATTTATAGATTTAACATGATCCAAATAAAAATTCTAACCAGCATTTTTATTAAAATTGATAAGATGATTCTGAAATTCACATGGAAATTAAAGAAACCTATATGTTAGCCAAAACAACTTTGAGGAAGAACAAAGTTGGAGGATTTATACTACCTGACTGCATGACTTATTATAAAGCTACATTAAATAATGTTTGTATTGATGGGAGTAAATATATGCAAATTGCATACCTGATAAAGGACTTATATCCACAAGATACAAAGAATGCTCAAAACTCAACAGTAAGAAAACAAAAAAGCAAGTTTAAAATGGCAAGATTGGAACACATACTTCACCAGAGATGTGCAGATGGCAAAGAAGCACATGAGAAGATGCAAATTAATACTACAAATACCACCACATACCTACAAGAATGGCTAAACTTAAAAAGACTGACCAAATGTTGATGAGGATGTGGAGGAACTAGCACTCTCACATCCTGCTGGTGGGAAAATAGGTTGGTAATTTCTTAAACATACAACTGTCATAACCAAGCCATTCCCATCTTAGGTATTTACCAATGAGAAATGAAACTATATATCCATACAGAGACTTGTATACTAATGTTCACAGTAGTTTTATTTTAAACAGCCAAAAAGCAGAAACAACCCAAGTGTCCATCAACAGGTGAAAGAATAAAAAGATTGTGCACTAACCACATAATAAAATACTACTCAGCAATAAAAAGGATTGAACTATTGATAAGTGGAACAACATGGATGAATCCAAAAATAATTATGCTGAGAGAAATAAGCCAAGAAGGGTGGGGCACAGAATTCTGTATGATTTCCCTTATATAAAACTAGAGGCCCAGTGCATGAAATTCATGCACAGGGGCGGGGGGGTTCCCCCTCAGTCCAGCCTGCACCCTCCCCAATCCGGGACATCTCTCTCACAATCCGGGACCGCTGGCTCCTAACCGCTTGCCTGCCTGCCTGCCTGCCTGATCGCCCCTAACCGCCTCTGCCTGCCAGCCTAATGGCCCTAACTGCCTCTGCCCGGCCCCCGCCATCGTGGCTTTGTCCAGAAGGACATCCAGAAGATGCCCAGTCTAATTAGCATATTACCCTTTTATTAGTATAGACTAGAGGCCTAATGCACAGATTCATACACCGGTGGAGTCCCTTGGCCTGGCCTGCATTCTCTCTCAATCCGGGACCCCTTGGGGTATGTCAGAGAGTCGATTTCGGCCCAATCCCCACAGGCCAGGCCGAGGTACCCCCGTGCACTGGGCCTCTAGTACACATATAAGACCTTTGGTTAACCTCTTCCTGCCCTCACCCTCCCCTTTCCCTCTGAAATTCATCAGTCTGTTCCATGTTTCCATGCCTGTGGTTTCCACTCCTGCATTGAGCATCTGCCCCCTGGTGGTCAGTGCACATCATAGCTACCAGCTGGTTGCTTAGGCTTTTATATAGAGAGATAGATTCTAGACAATGTACATTAATCTATAATGATACAATCAGATCAGTGGTCACCTGAGGACTGAAAGGGAAAAAGGAAAGTCAGGGGAAGGAGAATGATTTCAAAGGGGCACTGGGAAACTTTGGGGGTGATGATTTTAGAAATGTAAGCATATCAAAATTTATCAAATTGTATACTTTATATATGTACACTTTTTTGTATGTTAATTACCTCAATAAAGCTGTCAAAATTTTAAGGGCAAAAGGAGTAATCTAAAAGATTAATCAGTGGCTCTAAATTTGACTCTTCTTAACTAATCACTGAAGTACTTTCATCAAAATCAACTCTACTATGGGCAAAAATATTTAAATAATTCTTCACAAAACTGATTTACTTCTTCAGCAGAGATATGCAAAAGCAAATATAAGTCACTGTTCACAAACACAATATATTTTATATGTTGATGGTTATTTGCAGATTTTTAGTGAGTTCTGAACAAGTGAACTACATCTAGGAAAAGTATACTGGAAAATGAACAATCATACCTTGATTTGTGCAAAGGGTCTTTCATAACCTCCAACATAAAGAAGTCCAACATTCTGAGGAAGCAACCTACAAAGAAATAAAATGCATTATTTTAAAAATACTCTTAAATGTAAGGTTGCATAATCATCAAAGTTATATAACAGATTAAAAATAAAATAGATAGTGAAAAAATGAATATCTATGAAATTATTGTCTTTTGGACAATTATTGCACTATGGGATAATAACCAGCAAAGAAATAATTCTTTTCTTTTTTTTTTTTTTAATCCCCACCAGAGGATATTTTCTCATTGATTTTTAGAGATTGTAAAAGGGAGGAGAGAGACAGAGAGACACATCAATTGGTTGCCTCCCACACGTGCCCCAACCAAGGCCAGGGATTAAGCCTACAACGGAGGTGTGTGTCCTTGACCAGAATCGAACCCAGAACCCTTCAGTCCGTGGGCCAACACTTTATCCACTGAGCCAAACTGGCTAGGGTAAGAAGTAATTCTTATACTTCAGAAAATAGTGGATACATGTTGAGAATGAAAACATAAATGTAGAACAGTCTAATATATTACTAATTCTAGCAAAATTACTACATAGTGTCTCTGGGGAAGCATTAAATAAAGTAATACATATATTTAAAAATACATAAGGATTCAACTCAGAACACACTCATTGTATGTCTGTACTTTGCACTATAGAAAATAATACAATCCTAAATAAGTAGGTCCCAAAATCTAACAGGAAAACCAGACACATAAATAATTAACCCTAACAAAATGTGGCCTCTAATAAGTGCTATTTATACAGGTATTTGTCATTACAAAGTAGTGAAGTAAGGGGAACTTACTACAGAGGGAGCTGAAAACGTTTAAATAGGTGGGATTTGGGCTTAGCTTTGAAGGGTGGGTAAAGCAGAGGGAGAAATTAAGGAAAGTTCTGAGAATGTAGAAGACAATTTTAATTAATACAAAGAGTAGACAAGTATGGCTGGAGTAAGGGATAGTTTAGTTGGAGATGAAAATCCAAAGAAAGTTTGGAATGGACCATGAAGAATGCCAAATGCCCTCTCTCCATATAAGCAATATGAAGTCATTTTTTATAAGATGTACTTATTTCTTATAAAAATAATAAATGCACATGAAAATAAAAATCAAACTATATAGAGCTTAGGAAAAAAAAATAATGGTTCCCTTCCCTGCATCATCCCTCCCTTTCTATTAACTACCACAAAGCGGTCAATCATTCTAAACTGCATGAAAACACTGTGAATGAAGAAATACCGTCATTAGAACTGTACTTGTGGAATGGTGCAAGATAGGAGAAGAGCATATTTAAGTATCCCTGTGTTTATTTCACCTATTATCACAAATCTTTTCCTAATGGACACTGTGAGTAAATAGACACAACATCAGACTTAACACCGTTCTACATAAATACAAAAAAAATTTTTTGCCTATACCCCTGCCCAAAGTAACTAGGCCAACATACATCTCCTCAGAATCTAGATAGTGAAAGTTAATAGCCTTTTATATTACATAAAAAAGTATCTCTCAGATGAATGTAAATTCTATTACATCAATCTGAAAATGGAACATTGAATAGTATCTAAAGTGAAAAAAAAAATAACTGCAAACTCAAAACAATCATATGGAAAATTCTCAGTGTACCATATTAGTCTAATCATAGAAAATTTGAACACATGATTATCATAGCTGGTCCTTTTAAAGTTAGCTAATGACTTCAAAACCCTACTTCAACAATTCCAAGGTATGCATTTATTCATATTTAAACTTCTCTGAAATTATAATTCCCCTGATACTCAATGGTGCCTTATAATCATTGTCACCAGGTGATGCTGTGAGGTGGCTGTGTGATTACCTCCCACTGACTCAGTTTACTAACTAAGACTAAGAAAGTACACTCGCAAAGCACCTTAGACTTTATGAAATAAGGTAGATATTCAGTCTCCTGGGAACAACCTATGTTCCCAGACATTCTTTAAAGGCCTACAAAGCATTAACGGCCACTAAAAGAATGGTAAAAGCTGATAAGCACAATCTGAATTAAACCAATTTAGCAAAAAACCACTTAAGTTTAGAATATAAATGATACTTATAATAATTCATTTTAGCATGTTGCTGAAGGTTATAAACATGACAAAAAACATTTTTTGTTCACTGGATGCAAGTAGAAAGCATAGAAAATGTCCCCAAATCTCAACTGTGAAATGGAGAATTCCTTAGCCATCAACTAATAAATTCAACCAACAAAACTTTAAATCTCTCACAAATCATTGCTAAATGTAACGGTAATTTATTTCCTATATAACAAATATTCACAAAATCCTTGATAAACCCCTCTTAGAAGTAAGAATAGTCACTGTTCATACAAGTAGATGCTAGAAAAAGAAATGAATAAAGTAGGCTGACATTTAAAACTCAGTATGCCTCTAATTACTATGCATATGCATTTCAGGAAATGTGCCAAAATACTAGTATGCCCCCCTTCTTCTAACTTGCCTATCTAATTACCTTTCCTAAACAATAAATTTCTTAAATATATCAATTACATGCCACATATATATTTCACTTTTTAAATACTGTTCTTTCTCATTCATGTATCTATTATTCCTCACCATAGATTATATTACCACCACCATTTGAGTGGGTTTTAACATGTATCATAATTTAAAGGCCTGCTTGCATAAAATACTTTGGGAACACAAATTCACATTTTTAAGATGGGAGATTTCTTAAAATGTTTTTACCTTTCAAAAAATTATTTTGCCAAATTGTATACATAATTATTATCAAATAATAGGCACCATTTTATGATGAAAGGGTACTTGTGTATAACATAGCAATCACATTTTAAATGCCCAGAGTAAGGCATTAATTCAGCACTGATAAATGCATGTATGTATATGAATATGTTAAAATGGAAACCCTGACTCTTTTAGTATCAGGTAATTGTTTTGCCCTTAAGTTACATGAACATTAACATAACCTTTATACAAAAGCTAACAAGTCCCAAAATATTTGCTTATAATTAAATGTTTCTATAGTGTGGCTACCAAAGAAGCTATTTTGGGCAAGTAGTAATAAAAAGGCACTGTTGGGGGGGGTAGGAGTGGAGAGAATCTATCAGGGCTAATGTTCATTTTGCTTCAAGTTCCCAAGTACAAATATAAACAAGTATCTATACTGGGAAGAAAGTTACAAAATTATTTCCAGAAAACCTCCTTATATAAAGGAAAACTAAAACTTGTCATGTAATCAAATAAACATTATTTAAAAGAGCCTCATTCATCATAAACTAATGCTCTATCAGATATGGAAATAATGCTTTAAAAGGAAATTGAGGCTTGAGAACCAAGATGGCGGCATAGGTTAACGCTGGAGTTTGCTGCTTTGAACAACTACTTCAAAAGTAAAACTAAAAGACGAAAGGGACATCACCCAGAACCACAGGAACGCTGGCTGAGTGGAAGTCCTACAACTAGGAGGAAAGAGAAACGCATACGGACACTCAGAGGAGGCGCAGTGCTGAAGTCAAATTCTGAGGTGCGGAGTGCGCGGAGCGGGCTGGCGGTGGAGGGCGCGGTTGGTGTTTTCAATCGGGAGGGAGTCGCAGACTCTGAGCTCCAGATCCGGGCGAGTCTCTAGGGATCCAGACTCAAACGGGAGAAGCGGGACTGTCTGGCTTCGGTCAGAGCGAGTGCAGCTTTCTCTCCGAGCTTTGCAGCGGGTGCTGGGACTCAGAGAGGCAGAGCCCCTGGGGACAGGACTGAGAGCCGCCATAACTGCTCTCTCCGGCCCACCCTGTTGATCCTGTGTGACCCGCCCCGCCCAAGCCCTGCACAGAGGCATTTGCCGGATAGCCTCAGGCAAAGGCTAGATTAGCACCTCCCTAGAGGACAGAAGTTCTCTCACTGCTGACACAGCTGATTCTCATAGCCACTTGGCCTGGAGGTCAAACCCTCCCTGGAATTAGCTACAACAATCAAGGTTTAACTATAAGACTGCGAACAAAGACCACTAGGGGGTGCACCAAGGAAGCATAACAAAATGCGGAGACAAAGAAACAGGACAAAATTGTCAATGGAAGATATAGAGTTCAGAACCACACTTTTAAGGTCTCTCAAGAACTGTTTAGAAGCCGCCGATAAACTTAATGAGATCTACAAGAAAACTAATGAGACCCTCAATGTTATATTGGGGAACCAACTAGAAATTAAGCATACACGGACTGAAACAATGAATATTATACAGACTCCCGACAGCAGACCAGAGGAGCGCAAGAATCAAGTCAATGATTTGAAATGCGAGGAAGCAAAAAACACCCAACCGGAAAAGCAAAATGAAAAAAGAATCCAAAAATGCGAGGACAGTGTAAGGAGCCTCTGGGACAGCTTCAAGCGTACCAACATCAGAATTATACGGGTGCCAGAAGATGAGAGAGAGAAAGATATTGAAAACCTATTTGAAGAAATAATGACAGAAAACTTCCCCCACCTGGTGAAAGAAATGGACTTACAGGTCCAAGAAGCACGGAGAACCCCAAACAAAAGGAATCCAAAGAGGACCACACCAAGACACATCATCATTAAAATGCCAAGAGCAAAAGATAAAGAGAGAATCTTAAAAACAGCAAGAGAAAGTAACTCAGTTACCTACAAGGGAATACCCATACGACTGTCAGCTGATTTCTCAACAGAAACTTTGCAGGCCAGAAGGGAGTGGCAAGAAATATTCAAAGTGATGAATACCAAGAACCTACACCCAAGATTACTTTATCCAGCAAAGCTATCATTCAGAATTGAAGGTCAGATAAAGAGCTTCACAGATAAGGAAAAGCTAAAGGAGTTCATCACCACCAAACCAGGATTATATGACATGCTGAAAGGTATCCTTTAAGAAGAGGAAGAGAAAAAAAAAGGTAAAGATACAAATTATGAACAACAAATATGCATCTATCAACAAGTGAATCTAAGAATCAAGTGAATAAATAATCTGATGAACAGAATGAACTAGTGATTATAATAGAATCAGGGACATAGAAAGGGAATGGACTGACTATTCTTGGGGGGGAAAGGGGTGTGGGAGATGCGGAAAGAGACTGGACAAAAATCGTGCACCTATGGATGAGGACAGTGGGTGGGGAGTGAGGGCGGAGGGTGGGGCGGGAACTGGGAGGAGGGGAGTTATGGGGGGGGGGGAAAGAGGAACAAATGTAATAATCTGAACAATAAAGATTTAATTTTAAAAAATAAATAAATAAATAAAAGGAAATTGAGTCTAGAACTATTTCAAACTGAAAGTTAAAGAAAAGGGTATCTTTAAAAAAATAAGAATGAGCTAAATAACTCAAAATGAATTGCAACAAAATACCTTGAAAAAACATATGGAATCTCGAATACTGACTTACATAAATCTCACTTTTTAGCCAAAAAGCAAGTTCTCCAAAGAGCAGACTACATCTAATATATCTACCTGTAAGGAGGGTGGGGTGGGGGAAGACAAAATGCATGCACTCAATATGGGATCAATAGTGTCCTTCTGAAATGCTTATTATTGAGAAGACCTACATTCTTTGAGACTTCCAGTACAATGTAAATAAAAGCAACATGTGCCTTAGGCTCAGAAAAACTTGGATAAGCTAATAAGTGAATTAGTATCCTTAGAAACTTCCACAGCCTACTCTATTCTGCTTTGCTTTCTAGACCCTAGAAAGCATAACACATGATCTAAACTTTTGTTAAAAGAAACAACAACAACAAACTACCACCATCACCAATAACATGTTTAAATAATATGTGTGCCAATAGAAATAAACTAGCTGGAAATGATGTTTGGTTAGGTGAAATATGTATGGAGTGAAATAAATAAGACTGGAGAATCATAAATAATAGAAAGCTGAATTATTTTTGCAAAGGTATATAAAAAGAAATGCTGAGCTACCAATATTCAGAGAATACCCTATCTTACATCACACACAAAAATAAACTCAACATGGATTAAAGACTTGAATGTAAGACCTGAGACCATAAAACTCCTAAAAGGAAGCACTTCCAGCCAAGATGGTGGCATAGATAAGCAAGGTATTGCCTCCTCCCACAACCACATCATAATTACAACTAAACTATAGATCAATCATCATTCTGAACCACCTGAAATCTGGCTGAATGGAAGTTGTACAACTAGGGAATTAAAAAAGAAGCCACATGGAGACCGGTAGGAGGGGTGGAGATGAGGAACAGGCTGGTCCCACACCCACACACCCATATGTGGAAGATAATCTTGGCTGCAGAAGTCCTCCCTGAGGAGAGAGGGAACCCAATCCCACATCAGGCCCCCAAGCCCAGGGTTCCAGTGCTAGGAGAAGTTCCTATAACTTACGCTGTAAAAACCAGTAGGAATGGAGGCTGAGTGAGACAGAGGGCTGCTGGAGTCCCAAGCAGTTCCTCTTAAAAGGCAGACACTTACTCAGACACACTCCCTCTGAGCTCCCGTGCTGGGACAGCAGCTCAAAAGGCACCAGGGATATACAGGGAGGAACTGAAGTGTCTGGCATGACTGCAAGAATTCAGGGGCAGCTTTCTCCCAGACAAAAGTGCTGGAAAAGGCCATTTGTTCCTTTGATGAGCCCTACTCCCACATAGCCTACAGGAGGGTACCATATCTGACTCTCCATCAACCTGATTCACACTGTCTACTCCACCCTGGTGATTCCCTGCGATCCTGCCCTACGAAACTTTCAAGCCCACCTAAGCTGTTTCTAGTGGCTTTTCAGATTTTCCTAAAATCTCTCAAACAGCAGCATCTGGAGCATATGGTCTCAGTGTGCCCTGTACCTCTTACTAAGTGGCTCCAGGCCCAGCACTAGCAGCAGCTGGACATGGTTCGTAGCTTGGCCTCTTCTAAGCCCCGCACAAATAGCAGTCATCTGCAGATCACTTTGTAGCTCAAGCCAGTGGCCCTAGACAAAACACAAGTGGCAGTTGACCTTGACCTGCACCTCTCAGGGGGTACCAGAGCCAGCTTCAGACCACGTCAAAACACCACCCAACCACCTCCACAGCAACTACTCAAGAAGTGAAGTCAGCAGGCACCAGAGCTCAGCTGAAGTAAGTCTTGCTCTGTGACGTAGACACCAAAAGCAAAGGCAGCAAAAGCAAGCAAGCAAATAAACAAAAACAAGTGGGACTACATCAAACTAAAAATCTGCACAACAAAGGAAATCATCAACAAAATGAAAAGGGAACTACTGAATGGGAGAAAATATTTGCAAATCATATATCTGATAAGGGGTTAATAACTAAAATATATAAAGAAGTTACATAGCAAAAAATAATAATAAATAAATAAATGAACAGATTAAAAAATGAATAGAGGAACTAAAAAAGTATACAACTAGCCAACTGGTACATGAAAAGGTGCTCACATCACTAACCATCAGGGAAATGCAAATCAAAATCACAATGAAATATCACCACTGCACAACTGTTAAAAGACAAAGGTAAGTGTTTGCAAGAATGTGGAAAAAATGGAACCGTTATGCACTGTTGGTGTGGATGTAAATTAGTGCACCCATTATTAAAAACAGAGCTACCATTTGACCCAGCAATTCCACTTCTGGACATCAATCCAAAGGAAATGAAATCACTACCTGGAAAAGATACCAACACCCCCATATTCATTGCAGCATTCCTTATGATAACCATAAAAAAGGAGGAAATCATATATTTTGCAACAACATGGATGGGACTTGTGAGCATTATGCTAAATAAAGTAAGACATACTAAGGTAAATACTGTATGACCTCATCTGTATGTGTAATATAAAAAACGAACTTATAGAAACAGAGACCAGATGGATGGTTCCAAAGGTTGGTGGAGGTGTGGGGGGTGAAAGTAGCCAAAGTTACAAACTTCCAGATATAAGATAAATTAAATGTACAGCATGGTGACAAGCGTTAACAATACTGCATTGTATATCTAAAAGTTCTCATCACAAGAAAAGATTTTGTAACTACATGAGGTGATGGATTGTTAACTAAACTTACTGTGGTAATCATTTCACAAATCTTTATGTTTATACACCTTAAACTAATACAATATTATATTTCATCTAGAGGCCCAGTGCATGGATTCGTGCACCGGTGGGGTCCCTCAGCCAGGCCTGGGCCCTCTTGCAATCCGGGACCCCTGGGGGGATGTAGGACTACTCGAGGGATGTAGTAGTGCATGAAGCAGCAGGCGGCCAGGGAGGAGCCCGAGCCGGGGCCAGGCACCGCTCCCGCTCATCCTGGCCCCACTGCACCTGCCACTGCTGCCGCTCAATAGCGCTGCCGCAGAGGCGGGAGAGGATTGCGCAGCCGCGCTCGCCAGCCGTGAGCCCAGCGTCTTGTGCCCATTGGTCAGCTGAGCAGCGCTCCTGCTGTGGGAGCACACTAACCACCAGGGGTCATTGCGTGTCTGCCCCCTGGTGGTCAGTGCACATCATAGCAACAGGTCAAACAGTCAACCGGTCGAATGGTCGACCAGTAGCTTAGGGTTTTGTATATATAGATTATATCTTAATAAAACTGAGGAAAAAATAAATACTAATTTTCAAAAAACATTATTCAGATACTGTAAGAAGCCACCAAGTAAAAGAAATTTATAACATGTGCATTATCTCCTAAATTGAACACACACATAACCTAAGGACCTGGCAATTCCAATTTCAGGTATGTACCCAACAGAGTGTGTGTGCATGGTCTAAAACACACAAAAAATGTTTGGCTATTATAGCTGACCAACATAGTACTACAATCCATCCAAAAAAAAATTACGTTTTATATGTATGTGTGTGTGTGTGTGTGTACATATATATGTGTATATATATGTATATATACATACATATATATATGTATACATGCATATATATATATATATATATATATATATATATATATATATATATATATACACACACACAGAGAGAGAGAGAGAGAGAGAGAGAGCGCAATTAAATGAATTCCATGTCATGGATGAATTTCAAATTCACAACACTGAGCAAAAGAAGTAAGGTAAAACAGGCAAAACCAAATCCTACTGTTTGGAGATGCAAATCTAAGTAATAAAAGTATAAAGAAAAGCAAGGAAGCAAGCCACAGAAGTCTGGATAGTGGTTATCTCTGGTGGGAGGAAGAAGTTTGTGAATCAGAAAGAGGCATGCTGAAGGTATCTAAGATGCTATTTCTTACTTGTCCTGAATACATGGGTGTTGCTTACATGAAATTTCATTAAGCTGTACATTTGTGTTTTGTGCACTTTTCTATATGTCTATTATAATTCATAATATAAAAGGACTTAATATAAAAAGCACTAAGAAAAAAAAACAACATAGGCAATCAGTAAGAGAGTGAGACTGTCTCCTAACTTAGGTGTATAATATTAATTGCTACATTAACATTTTAATATTCCTGTATAAATAGATGAGTATTTTAGGAGATAAGCTACTAGGGAATCCAAAAGTCACTCATCCCCTTCTTTGTATAGGAACTATATGTTCTATGGCATAAATATAATGCTATGGCATAAATATAATATAAAAACACAATACTCACATATCTAGGCATAATGGTTTTAAATACAAAGGCATTAAAACTGAAAAAGTAATAATTACATTAAAAAAATATAGACAAATTTTCCACTCCCAGGCAAGACAGAGTAACAAGGACTACACTAGACCCTACACTGGCTAAACAACTAAATACGCAGGGTGATATAACAGTTTTCAGAAATTGGACACAAGGCAGTACAGGTCAGTGGTACCTGAGAGAAGGGAAGCAATGAAGTGATTCCTACCACTGCCCCAGCTTACTTACTACCTGGCTTTTTAAATCACAATGCAAGGGAGAATCCAGGCATATAGAGTTTAAAATATTAACTACCTGGTCCTCTAAAGAAAAAAATTGCCAACCCCTACCCTAAAGAAATGAAAGAATATGTCCACAATAAGACTTGTACCCACTTTCACAGGTGCTTTATTCCTAATAGCCCCAAACTGGAAACATCCCAAATGTCCATCAACAGGTGAATGGATAAGTAAGTTGTGATCTATCTATACAATAAAATACTACTCATCAATACAAAGAAATGAACTACTGATCCATGTATAAATTTAATATGGAAAGAAGTGCTGGGGGCAAGAGGAAGACATATTGTATGCTTCCATTTATATAAAATTCTAAAAATTACTACTTCCATTTATATTAAATTCAAATTACTCCTCAATAAAGCTATAAAAAATGTACAAATTTCATTTTCCAAATTCTGTTAATTCTATTAGAAAAAGAAATTTTACAGCTGTTCATAGGCCATACAGTGAACTAAGTCGATGAGTAATTATAAACTGATCCAGCCTGACCATTCCCAATGGACATTTGATTCATTATTTGAAGGACTGTGTAAAAACAGAGCTGAATAGGTTGGAAGGTGGATTTTAATAGGGAAATCATTAAACACACATAATTCTCTGCCTTATTTGTTATCTAATGATCTCAAGAATTATTATATGGCTTACTTTTACCTACAAAAAAAGAAAAGGGAGAACTATTTATGTAGGGGTTAGCCCAGGTTTGGGCAAACTTTTTGAATCGAGGGCCACAATGGGTTCTTAAACTGGACCGGAGGGCCGGAACAAAAGCATGGATGGAGTGTTTGTGTGAATTAATATAAATTCAAAGTAAACATCATTACATAAAAGGGTACGGTCTTTTTTTTTTTTTTAGTTTGATTCATTTCAAACGGGCCGGATCCGGCCCGCGGGCCGTAGTTTGCCCACAGCTGGGACAGCCTCAAATCTAAATATCTGGAATCCCCCAAATCATCAGCATATCCACAAATTTTAATCACCTTGATACTGACCCCACAATGTATGTGTAAAGCACACTTGTTAAAAGGTAAAATGGAATAAAATTTTCTTTCCCTGTATTGGGAGATTCTGAATCTTATTTTTCCCTCTATTTTTGTTGTACAAGTTCCGTGTATACTTCGAACAAGAATTTGACTGTGAAGTCTTCTTTTCCCCTGAGAAAATGTAGGAACATTAAGAAGCTGTTTCTGCAGAAAAAGAAGTACAAAAGATGCCTTGGAGAATAGAAACAGAAATTTAAACTGAGCGAATGTAATTCACAATTCAATTTCTTTTAGTCTAAATTATAGCACCATGTCACATGTTACCAGCTATTTCAATAATAGCTATGATCAATCAAAAAGAAAAAATGTTGTTTTATACAATCACAGACCCAGAATGACTGAGAGTATTATATTCTATGTTGAAAAGAAATACTGCAGATCTGAATTTCAGCTTCATAGAAAGCTCCACAATGCTGACTGACACATGAACTAAGCAAAAATACAGAGAACTGCCTAAGTGTCTCACTGATAGAATACACATTAAATTGGTCTTCTCTTTGCTATCAAGTTTAACTTGAATACTCCTCTAGTAAATACTATATATGCATCCCTTTTCTTAAAATATGGCTTGTGTAGCAATTGAATTTTTATTCATTCATTGCTAGGCATGTACTAGCTATCTTTATTTTTTAAAGTAATTCTTTATCATTTTCATGACTTTATTTCTAAACTAGAGGCCCAATGCACGAAATTCCTGCACAGGCAGGGTCCCTAGGCCTGGCTGGTGATCAGGGCTGATCAGGGCCCTCCGGCTGCCGACCGGGGCCTTCCTTTGTTCCACGCTGCCCCCTGGTCATCAGCACACGTCATAGCAAGCGATAGAACTCCCGGTCTAACTCCGGTGGGGACACTTTGCATATTACCCTTTTGTATATATAGATATGAATCAGCCTATTTTGAGTTAGCCCAACAGATTGTTCCTGCCTTAATTGAATCATTATATTCCTTTCTTCAGAGTAACTGCTGACTGGTTGTAGTTTTTCAACTCCTTAAAATAACTTTTTACCTAGCTGAATAGTTCATGTGAAAGAATTTGAACTATGACAATTCATTTTATCCTTTATTTTGATATCTGTTCCAAGCACATTTATGTATAACTCATTAATACTAGAACTATTTTTTAACTACTTCAAATTTAAAAGTGACTGATTATACTTATCTTTGATATATGCCTTGCTCAACTAACAATTAAAAGTCAACAGTCCTGGCCCATGTGGCTCAGTTGGTTGGAGCATCATCCTGACACACCAAAGTTGTGGGTTTAATCCCTGGTCAGTGTACCTACAAGAATCAATCAATGAATGTATAAATAAGTAGAACAACAAATTGATGTTTCTCTCTCTCCCCCACCACCCCTTTGTCTCTCTCTCTCCCTCTCAAATCAATCAATAAATTTTTTAAAAAGAGGGAGGAAAACAACAACAAAGAAGGAAAATTAGGTCAAACCTCATTCATCTTGGCTCTCCCTCACCTTCTCCCTCTATGGATACTGAATCATTTATTGTATACCATTGATTTATAGTCTATGCCAGATTCTAGACCAGGAACCAGAGACCATCCCTGACCTCAAAAGTTCAAAGCCTTAAGGGGCAGCATATTTGAGTAAACTACAAGAAACTAACACAAACTGGCAAATTCTATTACAGACCCACATGAACTATGTACAGCAGTCATCTTGTGACTACTACAGACTTTAAACCCTGAGAGTTGAGGCTTGCACGTTAAGTGCAATCTCAAGTGCTGCTTTTTAGAGAATTCCTTTAGATATATTATGACTCAACACTGGAACAACTAATAACAGTATTTACATTCAAATGCCATGAAGCATCATCATATAGCATTTTATATTATAACTAGAGGCCCGGTGCACGAAATTCGTGCAAGGGGGCGGGGGGTTCCCTCAGCCCAGCCTGCACCCTCTCCAATCCGGGACTTCCCTTCTCACAATCTGGGACCGCTGGCTCCTAAATGCTCACCTGCCTGCCTGCCCGATCACCCCTAACCACTCTGCCTGCCGGCCTGGTCACCTCCAACTGCCCCTCCGCCAGCCTGGTCGCCCTTAACTGCCCCCCCCCACCCCGCCAGCATGGTTGCCCCTTACTGCCCCCGCTGCCAGCCTGGTGACCCCCAAACCCCCCTAGCCTCCCACTGCCAGCCTGGTCACCCTCAACAGCCCCCCAGCCCCCCTCGGCCGGCCTGGTCACCCCTTACTGCCCCCCCCGTAGGCCTGGTCTCCCTTAACAGCCCCCCTCTGCTGGTCTGGTCACCCTTAACTGCACCCCCCTGCCGACCTGGTCACCTCCAACTGCCCCCCCTGCGGGCATGGTTGCCCCTCACTGCCCACCTCTGCCGGCCTGGTCACACCTCACTGCCCCCGCTGCCGGCCTGGTCGCCCCACACAGCCTGCTGTTCGGTCATTTGGTTGTCTCTCACAAACCCCCCTGCCGGCCTGGTTGCCCCACAGAGCCTGCTGTTCAGTCGTTTGGTCGCCCCTCACTGCCCCCCCACCAGCCTGGTCACCCCACGCAGGCTGCTATTCAGACGTTTGGTCATCCCTCACTAACCACCCTGCCGGCCTGGTCATAGGCAGCCATCTTGTGAGGGTGTGAGGGTCAATTTGCATATTACCTCTTTATTATATAGGATAAATACACTTTATAACTTCCCTCACATTAAAAAAAATAACTATATGGAATCCACCATTCTCTTTCTAATTTTATTAGAGGAATATAGTCATTAATGAAGAAGAAAATGACAGTGGCCTTATTTAAATAATACTAACTTACCTTCTCTTGTTAAGCTTACTGTGCACCCTCCCCAGCAAAATTCAAAACTTATATTGTCAAACAAAAGATCCCAAGATCACGAAACTTAGATAAAATTTTAATTAAATGGAACAGTCCTTGTTCAATTAGGGAATGGGTAAAAACTGTTTCTCAAAAGTTAGTTCTATGAAATATGGGGTTGCAAATTAGGTCAATTCCTAACTGACATCACATTTTTCTAAGTTAGAGAGACTTTGATGGCAATCCTTTTCCAAATCATGACAAATGCTATATTGTCTAAAGCATTCACACCCTCTCCGAAGCACAAAAGGCCTTTGAGGCCATATGTATTATGTTTTATGTTGGAGTAATAAACTCTATCCTCAAAAATATTATCTTTTGAACAACCAAGATGGCAGCATAGGGTATATACCTGTTTGTGCCACTCCCCACAACCACATTAAAACTACAACGAAAAGACAAAACGGCGATCATCCAGAACCATGGGAAAGCTGGCTGAGTGGAAGTTCTACAACTAGAAGGAAAGAAAAACGTGCACTGAGGCTGGGTAGGAGGTGCGGAGGCACCAAGAGCAGAGGTATGGAGGCGCGTGAACCGGGCTGCTCCTGGGTACACGGGAAGGGAGATACAAGCTCCCGATTGCACTGACCTCATTTCCGGCGAGTCTCTAGGGACCCAGACTCCTACGGGGAGAAACTAGACTGTCTGGCATCGGGTCGGAAAGCGAGGGTGGCTTTCTTACAGAACTGCTCGCAGGGATCGTTGTTACTGTGGGGGCGCGGGACTCAGGGACACGGAGACACTGAGACGGAGACACTGAGACGCAGAGATGTGCGGAGACGCGGAGACAGCTGACCACAGCCATCACTGTTTGCTCCGCCCCAGTGATTCTCTGAGACCCCACCCCACTCAACCTGTGCGCAGCGGCGCAAATGAATCGCCTGCACTTTTGCAGCGTAACCTAACAAACTGCAGCTGGGTCAGAGAGCTCCAAAATTTCCAAACCCCAAACAAAAAGGAGAAATCTGCAGATCTCGCGGTAGCTCCTGCTGGGCGAACTCACACAGTGGTTGAATTTGCACCTCCTTGGAGATCCAAAAGCCAGTCAGTATACCAGTGGTCAGATACCAGATTTCAACTCCTCACATCCATAAGTGACACACTCAAGAGGCAGACTCAGTGAGCACCAAAGCCCCACTGAAGCAACTCCTGCCCCATAAGGGTGTCTCCAGCACAGCAGTTTTTCCACTATAGACACAGCGGGTCCTCACAGCCAATTGGGCTGGAGGTCATTTCCTCCCAGGGATACCAACAGCATTCAAGGCTTAACTACAACAGAACTGTGCACCCAGCCCACGGAGGGTTGCACCAAGAGTGTCCACCTCAGATGATTGGGAGGCTGAGCCACTGGGCCCAGTGGGACACCTACCACACAAAGCCACTCTGTCAAGACAGGAAAGCGGCCAAGATGCGGAGACGAAGAAACATGTCACAAATGGAAGAAATAGAGGAAAGCAGATTACTGGATTTCGAGTTCAAAACCACAGTTATAAGATTATTCAAGAAGACCCACTACATGGGAGAACATATTTGCCAATGATACCACCGATAAGGGTTTAATTTCCAACATTTACAGGGATCTCATGAAACTTAACAAAAGGAAGATAAACAATCCAATAAAAAAATGGGCAACGGACCTAGATAGACACTTTTCGAAAGAGGACATACAGAAGGCCGAAAGACATATGAAAACCTGCTCAAAGTCACTAATTATTTATAAGAGAGATGCAAATCAAAACGACAATGCGTTATCATCTCACACCTGTCAGAATGGCTATCATCAACAAATCAACAAACAACAAGTGTTGGAGAGGATGTGGAGAAAAAGGAACCCTTCTGCACTGCTGGTGGGAATGCAGACTGGTGCAGCCACTGTGGAGAACAGTATGGAGCTACCTCAGAAGACTAAAAATGGAACTCCCATTTGACCCAGTGATCCCACTACTAGGAATATATCCCAAGAAAACAGAAACACCAATCAGAAAGGATATATGCACCCCTATGTTCATAGCAGCACAATTCACCATAGCTAAGATTTGGAAACAGCCTAAGTGCCCATCAGCAGATGAGTGGATTAGAAAACTGTGGTACATATACACAATGGAATACTATGCTGCAGTAAAAAAAAAAGGAACTCTTGCCTTTGCAACAGCATGGATGGAACTGGAGAGCATTATGCTAAGTGAAATAAGCCAGTCAGAGAAAGATAAATACCACATGATCTCACTCATTTGTGAATTATAGAGAACAACATAGACTGATGAAAAGGGACAGACCCAAAGACTGAGAAACAGCGATCAGGATATCAATCCCCAGAAGGAAAGTAGGGGAGGGCGGGGGTAAGGGGAAGAGATCAACCGAAGGACTTGTATACATGTATATAAGCCAAACCAATGGACATGGACAACAGGGGGATGGGAGCATGAGTTTGTGTGTCGGGGGGAGGTTGGGGGTTAATGGGGGGGATGAGGACACATTTGTAATACCTTAACTAATAATAAAAAAAAAATAGAAAAAAATACTAAATGCAAAAAAAAAAAAAAAAAAAGATTACTCAAGAATCTTCTACAAACCTCCGAGGAAATTAGTGAGACCTTCAAGGATCTTAATGAGAATGCCAAAAAAATGGAAAAGGACCAGTCAGAAATTAAGCATACACTGACTGAAATAAAGAATAATATACAGAGATCCAACAGCAGACTAGACGATCCCAAGAATCAAGTCAAAGATTTGAAATACAAAGAAGTAAAAAAACACCCAACTGGAAAAGCAAAAGGAAAAAAGCATACAAAAATATGAAGATAGTGTAAGGAGCCTCTGGGACAGCTTCAAGCGTACCAACATCTGAATTATGGGGATGCCAGAAGAAGAGAGAGAGCAAGATATTGAAAACCTATTTGAAGAAATAATGACAGAAAACTTCCCCTACCTGGTGAAAGAAATAGACTTACAAGTCCAGGAAGTGCAGACAACCCCAAACAAGAGGAATCCAAAGGGGACCACACCAAGACACATCATAACTAAAATGCCAAGGACAAAAGACAAAGAGAGAATCTTAAAAGCAGCAAGAGAAAAACAGTCAGTTACCTAAAAGGGAGTACCCACACGACTGTCAGCTGATTTCTCAACAGAAACCATGCAGGCCAGAAGGGAGTGGCAAGAAATATTCAAAGTGATGAATAGCAAGAACCTACAACCAAGATTACTCTACCCAGCAAAGCTATCATTCAGAATTGAAGGTCAGATAAAGAGCTTCTCAGACAAGAAAAAGCTAAAGGAGTTCATCATCACCAAACCAGGATTATATGAAATGCTGAAGGGTATTTTTTAAGAAGAGGAAGAAGAAGAAAAAGGTAAAGATAAAAATTATGAACAACAAAGGAACAACAAATACATTTCTATCAACAAGTGAATCTAAAATTTTTAAGTCAATAAAAAAATCTGATGAACAGAATAAACTGGTGAATATAATAGAAGCAGGGGCATAGAAAGGGAGTGGACTGACAATTCTCAGGGGGAAAAGGGTATGAAGGGTGTGGGAAGAGATTGGACAAAAATCTTACACCTATGGATTAGACAGTGGCCGGGAGTAAAGGCATGGGGTGGGGTGAGAACCAGGTAGAGGGGAGCTATGGGGGGTAAAAAGAGGAACATCTGTAATAATCTGAACAATAAAGATTAAAATATATATATATTTTAGTGAAAGACACAAAAATCAAGCTCCACAATTCAATGTATTAAGTTGAATGCACAGAAGGACCAATGGACTCAGATGCAAGGGATCCACCAAGTAGGACTTCATCCACCAGTACATTTTACTTCTTTCTCATCTTTTTTTCAGTAATGTATTTGAATTGATGCCGTAGCAATACATTTTGTAATGGTTGAGATTTTTCTGGACTAGATAGATGTTCCAGGAAAGGCAGGGTAGGGGAAAGAAGGCAGCATTTCAGATTGTGCAATCCAAGGGCTCTGTTTCTATGCCACAGTGATGAACTATTTCTTTTAAATTCTCTTTTTGCATCACTGGATACAGGAGGGTTTCTGTAGTCAGCACAGTTCCTCCTAGTTAACTTGTTACCTCACTACCCCTGTCCCAAGGGTAGCAGTTCTGCTTTCTAGGGTCACCCCTAAACTTCAGAACGTGCATTTTTGCTTGCATGCTGAGATCTGCTACTATTAGACACTTCCACACCTGCTTATTTTTCCTCCTTCCCGGCCCTGGTAGCTATTGCCTAATGTCAGGTGTCAGCTTTGGCCATGGAGACTCCAGCTCTAGCTTCTGGACTTTAGGACTGGTGCCAACCTTCAGTTAGTCCATTAGTGCTGGTGCTTTCTGAACTCTATCACCACTCTGGCCCTTTGGAATTTCCCAGCATACTCTAGCAGAGTATGTAATCTGGCTTTGCACGCAGATTTGCAATCTGGATTTATCAGTGGTTGTTACCATCCACTATTACTTTAAGACCACCACATCTACTCATCACTGTATAGACCAGTATGAGGACTAAGATTTATATAATATAAAAAGTGGGAGTTGAAAACTCTGTCGATGGAAAAATTAAAACTGACAACTACCTTAAATATATTAAGTTTGCTGTCAAGTGGTTAATTTGTCAATTGAGAAATGAAATCCAACTGTCAACCAGTTATTTCATCTTTTACAGTAAAACTGGCTAATTAGTTATGCTGCAAAAACGCTTGCAGTAAAGATATTAATTGGTGAAACTACCTAGAACCTGTATTAAATATCAAGGTTAGCCATAACCAGTTTAGGTCAGTGGATAGAGTGTCGGCCTGCGGACTGAAGGGTCCCAGGTTCGATTCCGGTCAAGGGCATGTACCTTGGTTGCGGGCACATCCCCAGTGGGGGGTGTGCAAGAGGCAGCTGATCAATATTTCTCTCATCAATGTTTCTAACTCTCTGTCCCTCTCTTTTCCTCTCCATAAAAAATCAATATATTTTTTTAAAAAATAATAAATAAATAAATATCAAGGTTATTATTGAGATAATTAACTTTTATTGTTATTGTACTAAGTCTTCAAAATCTGGTGTATGTTGTATACTACCAGCACATCTCGCTTCAGAGTAGCCACATGTGGCTGGTGGCTACCATACTGGAGAGCGCAAATAAAGAGTAAGCAAACCATCTGTTCACTTAGAGATGTGACGTGAACACAATTTCTCAAAGAACTCTGCTGAAAAGGAAAACAATTCTGCTGCATCTCCAGGGGGAACCTGTTGTACCCATTGTAGCCAAAAATGGAAAGTAACTGCTTATATACTTCCTGCCCCTGTGAAAACTGCCAAACAAACCAGAATAGGCTGGAGCGTGGACACCGTTCTGGAAAGTTAGAAGATGGAGATAATATGAAATAAGTAAATCCAGAGATCATACTCTCTTTGTAGAAAAAGATTCTATACTAATCTTATCTGTTTGATTGAAAACAGACAACGTTGTCATTTGGGTAACTTAAAATTTTATAATTTACAAGATATACACATATACATATGTCTCATTACTTATAATTCTGATTTGGAAACACCTAAAACACTTTAGCAAAAGTATATTTTGACAATCTATAAAATCCAGCATATATGCTCAAACATACATTACGTATTATAAGAAATGTATTTATGGTACAGTATTTTTTAACATGTATTACTGATTCCATATTAATAATAAAAGCTTGCTTAAAGAACAGACTAACCTTTGGGTAGTAGTTTATAATCTACAGACTCCTTCCACACACATTATATCTCACTATAACAATTTTACGCAATGGGCCCTATCAACTTACTTTGGATAACTATTAACCTGGTATATCCTAATTAAGTTAACAGGTTTCATGTAGAATGTTCATGCAGAGAATCAGTCTGTAACACTAGGAGACTTAAATTAAAATTAAGAATTGGGGGTTAGGGGGATAGAAGGAGGTAAAGGGGAGAAATGGTGATGGAAGGAGACTTGACCTGGGGTGGCAAACACACAATACAATATACAGATGATATATTGTAGAACTGTATACCTGAAACCTGTATAATTTCATTAACAACGTCTCTTCAACAAATTCAATTAAAATAAAATACATTAGAAAAAATTAAGAACTTTTAACAAATACTTCAACATAGTGATCTTACCTGTAAATATCTATATGGATCAACTATTAAACAGACAGGTTATATGAACCATTCATTAGTTCTCTCATTCATCCATTTATTAATTTTTTGAGCACCTACTAAGTATCAGGCACTGTGATTAGATTAGACATCTAGATGGTATTTTATTAGAATGGAATTTATGCTTTAAAATAACTGAGCAATAAGACTATACTTTCAGGGATCATTTCTATAGTTTGTTACTAGAGAAGTTTCTCTGATCGTGTAGAGCACCCGAAACCACGAGGAGGAGGTGCAGCATTCTCTCCTGAGCATGAAGCCAGCTTTTGGTGTTGCTTATGCAACTGCCATTAGCCATTGATGATCGTTCTTCTCTTCCTTTGGGATAGCAAGACGGAGGGCGCAGTCTGAGTGGTTTTCTTAAGGTTCAAATAAAGCTTTAAAAAATAGATAAAATAACTGAGCAATAATTATCTCAACTTTCATTATGGGAATTAAAAGATTAGTGGGAAAACAAAATCTTAATAACCTAACCAGGTAAAGAAAACTAACTATGAGCAGACAATAAAACAAAAAATATATTATTTGAAAGCCCAATGAGAAGCAGGCTGAAATAGAAACAAAATCAACATATCCATATTTAAAAACCAAATATCAGAAAGGGGTCAAATGTTTCACTTGTCTTCAGGAAAGTGAATTCAATTCAAAGCATGTACTTGAGAACTGGCAAAGTGTTAATTAGGTACTGTGGGGGTCAAGTTAACAGCTCACTATTATACAAGGCAAAATATTATACACACACACACACACACACACACACACACACACGAGGCCCAGTGCACAAAAATTTGTGCACTCGGGGGGGTCCCTCAGCCCGGCCTGTGCCCTCTTGCAGTCTGGGACCCCTCGGCGGATGTCCACCTGCTGGCTTAGGCCCGCTCCCTGGGGGATCGGGCCCAACCTGGCAGTCAGACATCCCTCTGGCAGCCTGGCAGCCCTCGGGGGATGTCCACTTACCAGCAGTGAGCAGACATAAGCTGCAGTCGGTCATCCTTAGCGCTGCTGAGGAGGCAGGAGAGGCTCCCACCACCACTGCTGTACTGGCAGCCATCAGCCTGGCTTGTGGCTGAGCAGAGCTCTCCCGCTGTGGGAGCGCACTGCCCACCAGGGGACAGCTCCTGCATTGAGCATCTGCCCCCTGGTGGTCAATGTGTGTCATAATGACCAGTCATTCCCAGTCATTTTGCTGTTAGGGTCAATTTGCATATTACCCTTTTATTATATAGGATAGAGGCCTGGTGCACCGGTGGGGGCCAGCTGGTTTGCCCTGAAGGGTGTCCTGGATCAGGGTGAGGGTCCCGCTGGGATGCCTGGCCAGCCTGGGTGAGGGGCTGATGGCTGTTTGCAGGCTGGTCACACCCCCTTCAGGGTGGGGGTCCCCACTGGGGTGCCTGGCCAGTCTGCGTGAGGGGCTCAGGGCCGTTTTCAGGCTGGCCAAGCCCCCTGGCAACAGAAGCTCCCAGCCTCTCCTTTATTTTCTTTCTTTTTTATATTCTGGGCTTTATTTACCTTCTATAATTGAAACTTTGTAGCCTTGAGTGGAGCTCAGAGCCAGCCACGGTGGCGGGCGTGAAGCATGGCTTCCTCCATCACCCTGGGCAACCCAAGCCTCCTGCTCGCTCCAGCTCCGTGGCCACAGCCAGCTGAAAGCAAGCATCTGGGGTTTATTTATCTTCTATAATTGAAGCTTTGTTGCCTTGAGTGGAGCTCAGAGCCGGCTGCGGCAGGCTGGAAGCTTGGCTTCCTCCATCACTGGAGCAACCAAGCCTCCTACTTGCTCCAGCTCCGTGTCTGCCGGCCGCCATCTTGGTTGGGTTAATTTGCATATAGTCGCTCTTACTGGCTGGCGGGTGTGGCTTAAGGTGTAACGAAGGTACAGTCAATTTGCGTGTTTGTCTTTTATTAGTGTAGATATATAAAAAGCCAGCAACTGGAATGCTGGAATGACTGGAACAACTGGAACGACTGGTCGCTATGACACCCACTGCAGCCAGTGAACTGGCCCAATTGGGGTTGGGGCCAACGGCCCCTCCCCCTGGCCAGCCCCACCCCTGATCAGTCTCTCCCACCCCAAAAGACGATGGGGTGGCCGACCAACCCCCCGCAGCCCTTCCCCCGATTGGTCGGCCCCACCCCTGATTGCCTCCTCACCCCAATAGGGGGCGGGACTGGCCAGCCAATCTCCTGCAGCCCTTCCCCTGGCCAGTCCCACCCCCAATGGGCCCTCACCACCCCATCTGCCCGCAGCCCCTCCCCACAGCTGGCCCTGTCCCTGATCACTCCCCTTACCCCATTAGGGGGGCAGGGCTGGCCGCCCAACCTCCTGCAGCCCCTCCCCCCACCTGGCCCCATCCCAGATCAGCCCCCACCACCCGAATCGGCCTGTAGCCCTGCCCCCCAGCCCGCTCCATCCCCATTGCCCCCCCACACCAATCAGGGGCGGGACCTGCCAGCCAATCGCCCACAGCCCCTCCCCCCAGCCAGCCCAGACCTGATCAGGCCCCCATCAGGGTGGGTCGGCCGGCCAACCTCCGGCCGTCTCCCTCCTCCTGACAGGTCCAGCCCCAATTCGCTGATTGGGTGATTGGGACTGGGCCGGCCAGACCCCACCCATGTATGAATTCATGCACTGGGCTTCTAGTAAATATGAATAAAAAACTACAGGACTACAATGGTAGAAGAATTACTTTAGACTTGCGGAAAAAATTTATGATAATTTGTTTCATCATAGGCATTCCTAATCTTGGACAGCTGAGATAAGGGCTTTATTTTTAAACTTTTTGAGTATCACCACAAAACAAGTCATTTTAAAGAAAATACCCAATGAGCAAAATAAAAGCACTGAAAGGAAAAGCCATACATTTTTACCCAGATATATCTGTATACCTGACATTGACTAGAATTTTAACAACAGAATGCCAAAAGAAAATCTTAGGAATAGGAGAAAAGGAGGGGAAAAAATTAGCAAAGGAGAAATCTCCAATATTAATCAATTTACATCAGGATTTAATTCCCAAAGACAATACTGAAAATGTGCTTCCATAACCAATATATTTATCAAAATAATAGCTAAATCTAGACCCTAGTCCTGTAAGTTTTAGTGATAAATTCTTCCCATCAACACATTTCTAAAAAGAAAGTATATCTACATTTCATATAAATATTCCAAACTAACTGAGAAGACAAATATGGCATGAAATTTAAGTAAACCATTTTCCAAATTCCAACTTATTTTACATAGTAGTACTCTTTAACATGATAGCATTGATAATTTTTAAACCTACCACAAATTTTCAATGTTTACACTGCATATGTGCAATATATAAGGTGTAGATATGGAATATATTTAATGTACTATATATGTTTGTTATATTTTTTCAGTTTTTCTTTAAATTATAAAAATTCAAATAATTCATATTTCTTAAGAAAATATTTTTTGAAATTACTGTCTTATATTATGGAATTTTTATTATATTGCATTTGAAAGAATATGATGATGAAACATTGATGCATCAGACTGAAAAATTAGATATTTACGGACCATGTCTGATGTTAACGTTCTAATTGGATAACCCTTTTTCCTCCATTGCTCTCATTTTGAAAGATATATAAATTTAATTTGGTTACTGGCATGGTCCACTGGACTGATGGTGGTAAAAAAAATATATATTTAAAGTTCCAATCTTGGTCTATTCCTCCAGTTATTATCTCAATTCACTGAATGTTCTTGGATAAGTCATAAACTAAATGACATTTTTCCATTTCTTTATCTGTAAAATGGATATAATGGTCTCTCCTCATGAGATACTATTTACTGGGTAAAATAGTGTGAAAATAGACAATGATATAAACGTTCAGTCAAATTAAAATTTAAACTTTTTAAAAGGTGCTTTTTAAAATCTGAACTGAAGCCTGGCCAGAGTGGATTAGTGGTTGAGTGTCGACCTACAAACCAGAAGGTCAAGGTCACGGTTCAATTTCCGGTCAGGGAACATGCCTGGATTGTGGGCTCGATCCCCAGCAGAGGGCATGTAGGAGGCAGCCAATCAATGATTATCTCTCACTGATGTTTCTCTCTCTCTCTCTCTCCCTATCCCTTATTCTCTGAAATCAATAAAAATATTAAAAAAATAAAATAAAATCTGAACTGAATACTCTAATAATATTTGTTGAAAATCACCTGACACATCTGACTTTCACCTTTCAAAGGGCATGGAGTAACTTCTAATTAATAATAAGAGACAACTTATAATTTAGAATAGATGTTTTGACCAGCTCACCAGCTCCAGAAGTGATCTATGGTTTTGTAAGAAAAGACAGGCCCATTTAACAATCCACAGCACAGCAAAATTAAAATATAAATGATTGCCCAAAATGAATTTAACATAATAGAACCAGTTTCCAGTTAACAATAGAAATCATAAAAAAAGACAGAAGTTATTGGTCAATACAATACATTCTATCTTTCCTAACCTAAACCACAAATGATGTTTACTAAGAAGTACATACACTGATATATTTGAAAACTAACTTAATAGAAATGTTGCAGGTATTTATTATATTTGCATCTTCTTTTTCTCAATTCACAGGTATGATAGATTAAGACTAACAGGTTTCCTAAAGACATATGCATCACTTTTGATTCAACTCAATAAGTAATTAGTGAGCAACTACAGTGTCAACAGTTATTAAAAGGTTATGCTTAAAGTTCTGTAAATTAAATGATATGTTTCTGGGACTTCTTCCAGGAAGATGGAGTAGACAAACTTTTCTCTATTTCTACCACTAAGTATAACTAAAAACCAATGACATCTATCTATAATAATAAAACGGTAACATGCTAATTAGACCGGACATCCTTCCTGATGAAGCCAGGGCGGAGGGAAGCCAGCCCAAGTCCCAGGTGCCTGTGGGTGGCCGGAGAAGGGAAGTCCGGGTGCCAGAGGGAAGCCAGTGCTGGCAGCCGGGAGAAGGAAGGCCTACTCTTGCATCAGTTTTCGTGCATTGGGCCTCTAGTTTATATATAAAAAATATATAAAACTCTAAAAGGTAGAGAGAAGGAGGCAGTCCAACTACGGAGCTCAGGGCCCAAGGAACAGATGGTAATGAGCTTGGGTGTTCTTTGTGTTTCATGTATTTCAGACTGAGTACTAGAGAAAACAGGAAGCCATAAATGTCAATGGGACATTGCCCAAAAAAATGCCCCCAGAAAGCCTTCTCTCTCTATCCAGGAAAGAGGCAACCTAGCCAAACAGAAAGCTTTCAGATATTTACCACTCTACTCCAGTGCAACACTACATAAAAAAACTGCCCATAGCCCTGGCTGGGCGGCTCAGTTGGTTGGAGGTGTTTCATACTCCTTGGCTCCCCAATCAGCTTTCTCTGTTCATATCCTGGCCGGGATTTGGGATTCTTTGTTATAGTCTGTGAGGATGGAAGTCTAGGCTTCTCACTTGGCTTCTGCTGTGAGGGCTGGGAATGGTCAGGTGTTCTTTTTTTTGTTTGGTTTTTAATCCTCACCCGAGGAAAGATAGAATGTATTGTATTGAACAATAACTTCAGTATTTTCCTATAATTTCTATTATTTCTTGATTTTTAAATTTTATTTTAGAGAGACAGAAACATTGATTAGCTGCCTTCTGTATGTGTCCCCACTGGGAATCAAACCCACAACTGAGGTATGTGCCCTGACTGGGAATCGAACCCTCAACCTTTTGGTTAATGGGTTGATGCTCCAACCAACTGAGCCACCCAGCCAGGGCTATGGGCAATTTTTTTATGTAGTGTTGCACTGGAGTAGAGTGGTAAATATCTGAAAGTTTTCTGTTTGGCTAGGTTGCCTCTTTCCTGGATAGAGAGAGAAGGCTTTCTGGGGGCATTTTTTTGGGCAATGTCCCATTGACATTTATGGCTTCCTGTTTTCTCTAGTACTCAGTCTGAAATACATGAAACACAAAGAACACCCAAGCTCATTACCATCTGTTCCTTGGGCCCTGAGCTCCGTAGTTGGACTGCCTCCTTCTCTCTACCTTTTAGAGTTTTATATATTTTTTATATATAAACTAGAGGCCCAATGCACGAAAACTGATGCAAGAGTAGGCCTTCCTTCTCCCGGCTGCCGGCACTGGCTTCCCTCTGGCACCCGGACTTCCCTTCTCCGGCCACCCACAGGCACCTGGGACTCGGGCTGGCTTCCCTCCGCCCTGGCTTCATCAGGAAGGATGTCCGGTCTAATTAGCATGTTACCGTTTTATTATTATAGATAGATGTCATTGGTTTTTAGTTATACTTAGTGGTAGAAATAGAGAAAAGTTTGTCTACTCCATCTTCCTGGAAGAAATCCCAGAAACATATCATTTAGTATGTACCACAAATGGGGTGGCTTAAAACAACAGAAATGTATTGTCTCACAGTTCTAGAGGCTAGAAGTCTGAAATCAAGATGTTGACAGGGCCACGCTCCCTCTGAAACCTGCTCAGAGAATCTTTTCTTGCCTGTTCCTAACTTCTGGTGGTTTGCCAGCAATCCTTGGCATTCCTTGGCTTATAGTTGCAGCACTTCAATCTTTGCCTCCATCACCCACAGCATTCTCTCCTCATGCATCTCTGTATCTCTTTTCCTCTATGATCTCCTTTTATTACCCCAGTCATACTGGACTAAGAGGCCCACCCGACTCCAGTATGACCTCATCTTAACTTACACTTTAATTACATCTGCAAAGACCCTATTTCCCAGCACGTTCACAACCACAGTTGCCAGAGCATTCATCTTACCTTTTCGAAGGACACAATTCAACCTACACTAGACAAACAGGAACCAAAAAGGCATTCTAGTAATGCCTACTAAATATTGTCAAACAATGTACTAGATGAGAAAAAAGGGTAGCACAGTAGGACTAGTTAGAGACTACTGGAGTAGTTAGGGTAATATAATGCTAGTTTGATCATGTCTATGGAACAAGGGAATGTCAAAATTTTAAGCAGTATCTAGGAAGTAAAACTGACAGAATTTCATTGGATAACCAGACAAGGGAGACAAAGATAACTTAGTAGGTTTCTGGCTTGTGAAACTTATTGGAATATTTTGGCAACCTCTATCTTCTAGCCAGTTATTTTCTAAAATATAAATATCAATTCTTTTTATAACCTTCACTAACTCTACAAGTTATTCCTAATTATTTACTCTGGCTTTACTCTTGATACTCTTTACTCTTGATCTATTGCAATCTGGTTCTGGCCTATTTATTCCAACCTCCAGTGCCATACGGTAAACTCTAGTTATTCAATAAATGTTGCATGTGATTTCATAACCTCTTTCAGATTATATTTTATGTCTTGAATGCCATGCCTATGTATTTACAAACTTCTATTCAAATAAACCATTTTCTTTGGAAACTTCTTAGTGCTATAACTGACAATTAAAATATTTTTATATGTAATATAAGATTGTCTGGGCTCCTGGAGTATTTTATTCACACTGACAATACAGCACTTGTCACTCTGGTGTTTACTAGTCTATCTGTCTCCTCACTCAAGCTATTTATAGCTTCAGAGTAGGACTTATCCTTCTTTTTATCCCCAGCACCTATCATCCTAGTTTGCACATAATGGTTTTCAATAAATGCTTACCGAATAGTGATTAATCAGTTATAACTAGCACTGCTTCTTACTATGCTGAAAATCTAAAAAGTAAATGGAAGACAAGTAGGGTAGTGATTATTTTTATAAATTAGATCCTGAAAAAGATGAATAAAGGTCTTTGTTTCTTAGTAATGAATTCATGTAATTTACAGTTAATTTATTCTAAAATCCCTTGGGACTATGTAATATGGCCGAAACTCTCTCAAATAAACCCATATTCAGACGTCCAAGCAATTTTTAAATTTAAATAATACATATTCCAGCTCTACTTATAAAAATTACAACAGTACCCATAAGGGGTAAATTTGATATTTGAGAAGCTCATAAAATTGTATAATGGTCAGTGAAAATATTCTTGATACTTACATATAATTTAAATGATCAATTTTCAAATAATTAAAATGAAAATATAATGTACATTTATAAAAAGCTACATAATCTAGACTTCCTTTGATTACTAAAAACCTGCCTGATACTTGCAATGGCTTCTGTGTATCAATATAAACATGAAGTATCTTTGAGCTGTAGATATAGAAAATTTCCAGTTTATGGAGGTTTTTAATTAAAAGAATATAAGGTGGCAATTTATTATAAATACAATTGTTAAATCTGCAGCGTTTACATTGGACAATGATGATATAGCATGTGCATTTAGAAAACGTAAAGCTTAAATTGCTGCTACACAGTGATATGCATTTCCTACAATTTATAATTTTTTAAAAAAAGGTAATAATAGGTGCCAATGTAATAAAATTAAATATTGAAATCAACCACTAATACCACTACTATATGTAGCTTTGCAAAAAACCTTGGATCATAATTGTTCATACTATCCTATTATTTAACACTTGGAAGTCCAGTTTGCTAAGATACTTTTCTGATGAACACAAAGAACAAGATAAGCTCCCCCATACCCCCCCATATTTTCTCCCATGAGATTCAAAGCTTAATATGAGTTCCATTTTCTAGAGATAAAAGGACTGCCTTAACAATGATGTGCCCTAGCTTTCTTTTTACAATAAATTACCATATTTATATTTTGAAGCTGTCATATGCTAGAGGATATTAAATATCCTGCTGCCATAATTAACTCTTTAAACCAAATTAAATGGCTTGGTTCAAAACAGACTGTGAAAGTTAAAAGAATGTAATTTTATTACTAATTTTTTTGCAATTATTTTAATAATCAAAGCTAGTTAATTTATTCCATAATTGATTTTAACTGAGAAATGCACAGTTGCTCAAATCTTTCCTCTTTTTACCCTTAAGATATAAACAAAAAAATTGAATGCACAGTGTTTAGCAATAAATACGTGGTAACTTCATAAGTACCTCAGGCCAATCCTAACACAACAAACTGTAACAAATTGCTTATTTAAAAAATTCCATCCATAATTATATCAGATATAGGCCACTGGACTACAACATAAGTGTTTCATTTTACTAAGGCTTAGTAATAATTTAATTTAAACAAATATTTCTGCAGTAGACTAATGTAATATCACAGAAAATAACTCCCCTTTATGAATACAATACAAACTTAGGAAATCTCTATTTTTCAAGGACAATATATAGGTTTCTGATGATCTAAAGACATTATAAAAATTTTAAAAGCAAACATGTTTCTTATACTATCTAAAAAAAGTTTCTTAGAAAAAAATAAATAGAAATAACAGCATTAGTAATTTTTACAATGTTAATAAATACATAAATCCATGACAGCTATTGTAATGTCACCCTTTATTCCCCTCCAACATTAAGGTAATACTTTTTTTGCAAATTAATTCATAACAAAAAGATTTCTGGTCATGAAAAACTACTACATAAGCATACTTGTTAAAAACATTATGTGAAAATATACTTGAACTGAGAGAAAATTTCTGGGGGGGGAAAAAAAGTCAAGGAATCAATAAGCACCAGAGCCAGTTAAAATAGGGATGAGATTAAATAATTGTTAAAAATCTGATTTTATAATTAAAACAAATTCCAACAAAATGTTTGAAATATATGTACAGAAAAAATAAAAACACAATGCACATTACTTATATCCAAAGTCATAAATTATACTGACAGAGAGCAAGAGAAGCAAGCGGATGACTGAAGAGCATACTGAATCTCTTGTCTTATACACAGGAGGCTCAAAAGACAGCCTCACTCTAGGTCAGGACTGTAGGAGAATATGGGTTTAAAGGCCTCTGACAAACTTAAGGACGATGACAAGGTAAGTTAAAATAGCACATACACTATTAGACCACAAGGAAAATCTCTACTCCTTCTGTTATGGAGTGGATGTTTAGGTTCTCAAAGTTCTTATGTTGAAATCTAATTCCCAATGTGATAGCATTCTGAGGTAAACCTTTGGGAGGTTTTACCCTCATGAATAAGTTTAGTGCCCTTATTGGAAGGGGTCAGAAAACTAGAGCTCTTTCTCCGCCATGTAAGGATACAGCGAGAAGTGAGCAATCCAGAAGAGGCCCTTTCCCAGAACCCAGCCAGGCTGCCAAGCTGACCTCAGGCTTTCATGTTTAAGCCACCCAGTCTACGGTATTGTTATAGCAGTCCAGCTGACTTCCGGGGGAAAGGGAAGGGAGAAGGATTGTTCAGGAACATTTTTGTGATCAAAATTTATAAAACAAGAAATTAAATAAAAAACAAAAATAAACAAATAATGAAAGTAAAAAAAAAACATAAGAAAAAGACTACTTGAACATTAAAAATATTAAGGGTCTTAGGAAGGTGATGATTTAAATATGTCTGACTCCTTATATGGAACTCCAAATTAGCAGCTTTTTAAGTCAACTGTCTTCTGAAGGTAAAACCTCCCAAAGGTTTACCTCAGAATGTCATCATATTGGGAATTAGATTGGGAATTAAGGGCTCCCTAGCAAGAGAAGTGATTGTGGTTTTCTCCTCCATACCCTAGAGAAAGAGCCTCAAGATGAAGACTAAAAATTAGCAAATTCTGGGAAGAGCACACTCCGCAAAAACCTGTGAAAATCCTAAAGATAAGGTGAATATTGGACCAGGTGAGGAGCCTACCCTTCCTGGCTTGCTAGGAGCTAAGGCTGAAATGTCTGAGCTCTGAGATGGGAGAATGTACAGAGCAAGCGCTGCAGGGAGGTTTTCCCCAGGTGTTTATTGCTGGATCCTAGAAGCTTCTACCTAACTCATGCACTGAGATAAAGAACACCTATTTTTCCGTCTTGTGTGGACTGCCACCATTTACAGCACTTCAACAACCAGACTTGATCCCCAATCCTATATAATAAAACTGTAGTATGCAAACTGTCCCCTCGACCAGGAGTTCATCTGGGAGTTCAACCAGGGGGCAGGGCCGGCCGGGGGAAGGGAGGGAGTATCCAGTCCACAGCCAGCAGCTGCTAGGGACCCTACCAGTGCATGAATTTTGTGCACTGGGCCTCTAGTAAGCCAATAAAGAAAAATAAGAAAAAAGAGATTTAAAAAACTACAAAAAACACCAAACTGACACTAGATTTCTCATCTTTATCACTGGAGCCAAAATGCAATAAAAAAAGAGAAAACAACTACACCTCAAGAATTCTATACTCAGGTAAGACATATTAACCTGTCAAGAAAAAGATATTTGCAGATATGCAAAAATTCAAAGTAATAACCTATGTGGCTCTATCTGAGAAAAATACTTAAGAAATTACTATCCAGTTTCAAGCAGGCGCCTAAAGAAATGTCTTTCTATGGTCTGTTGGCCATTTCAGAACTTAGGAAATGTAATGGTCAATTCATTAGAAAGAAACATCTGAGAAAAAAATAGAAAAAAAAAGAGTGAGGAAAAAAAAAAGAAAAAGAAATTACTATCCAAAGAACAAATGAATCTGAACAAGAAAGTGAAAATGAAGGAAAAGAAAAAATGAATCTTGTAATATATAAAAACTGTTAAATTTAAATTAAATAAGGACAGAATAACTGGAAACGTTTAAGACCCTCCCCCCCCCCCAAAAAAAAAATCTTGAAATACATCAAGCATAGTTATAAGAGAAATTCTAAACCCAAAGCTCTGTAAAAAAAATCACTAAAAAAGACTTGTTTGACCTGGTCAGTGTGGCTAGAGGTTGAGTATTGACCTATGAACCAGGAGGTCATGGTCCGATTCCCAATCAGGGCACATGCCCAGGTTGTGGGCTTGATCCCCAGTAGGGGGATGTGCAGGAGGCAGCTGATCAATGATTCTTTCTCATTATTGATCTCTATCTCTCTCTCTCCCTCTCCCTTCCTCTCTGAAATCAATTTGTTTTTTAATTTAAAAAAAAAAAAACTTATTTGCAGTTCTCTCCACCCACCCCTTAAGAGAGACTTATAGTCAAATACTGTGTTATTTGGATTAGTTCTCTCCCCACCACCTTCAATATGATTCAAAGTAGAAACTTAACTAGTATTTAATCCATACAATATTCCCCAGAGATATCTACCAGGTAACAAGCTTCTCAATCATAAACTTAGAGAAATTGCAAGTATCTAAGGAAAACATAGATTAAAACAAAGGATACAAGCAAAATGTTTTCACTGTAAACAATAATTTAAAGTGAATAAATATAAAAGTTAAACTCCAAAGAACCAAACGGTGAAACAAAGGTGATACCAATTTCTCATTAGTAAATTAATAAATGAAAGAAAGTAATTTGACTCCATTGAGGTCATAAGCAGATGTTTTAAAACCATTTGCCCCTCTTCTACTACTCGCTCAGGTGCTTTAACTATGGTGTTTATTTTTGGTAAATGGTCTGGGAAAGCATTTATCTTAAAATATGTTTGGATGGAGAGAATATTTTCAAATAAGATAACCAAAGCAGTTACTCTGGGCCAGTTGCTAAAAGATGAAAATAGCCACTGTTAAAGGCCCAGCTATAGTTAAACAGCTTAGTCATTAGGTATCAATACTAATAAAAGCCTAGGTGACCGCCATGCCCTCACATCATCACAAGATGGCCTCCCCCACATTGTCATAAGATGGCCGCCCCATGTTGTCACAAGATGGGCGCCCCACATAATCACAAGATGGCTGCCCCCACATTGTCACAAGATGACCGCACCCATCTCATCACAAAATGGCCACCCCACATAATCACAAGATGGCCACGCCACATTGTCACAAGATGGCCGCCCCATGTTGTCACAAGATGGCCACCCCACATAATCACAAGATGGCTGCCCCCACATTGTCACAAGATGACCGCACCCATGTCATCACAAAATGGCCGCCCCACATAATCACAAGATGGCCGCCCCCACATTGTCATAAGATGGCCGCCCCATGTTGTCACAAGATGGCCGCCCCACATAATCACAAGATGGCTGCCCCCACATTGTCACAAGATGGCCGCCCCCACATTGTCATAAGATGGCCGCCCCATGTCATCACAAGATGGCCGCCCCACATAATCACAAGATGGCCGCCCCCACATTGTCATAAGATGGCCGCCCCACATAATCACAAGATGGCTGCCCCCACACTGTCACAAGATGACCGCACCCATGTCATCACAAGATGGTCACCCCACATAATCACAAGATGGCTGCCCCCACATTGTCACAAGATGGCCGCCCCACATAATCACAAGATGGCTGCCCCCACACTGTCACAAGATGACCGCACCCATGTCATCACAAGATGGCCGCCCCACATAATCACAAGATGGCCGCCCCCACATTGTCATAAGATGGCCGCCCCATGATGTCACAAGATGGCCGCCCCACATAATCACAAGATGGCTGCCCCCACATTGTCACAATATGGCCGCCCCCATGTCATCACAAGATGGCCACCCCACATAATCACAAGATGGCCACCCCACGTTGTCACAAGATGGCCGCCCCATGTTGTCACAAGATGGCTGCCCCCACATTGTCACAAGATGACCGCACCCATGTCATCACAAGATGGCCGCCCCACATAATCACAAGATGGCCGCTCCCATGTTGTCACAAGATGGCCGCCCCCATGTCATCACAAGACGGCCACCACAAAGATGGCTGGCAAGGGAGGGCAGTTGGGGGTGATCAGGCCGGCGGGGGAGAGCACTTGGGAGTAATCGGGCCGGGAGGGGAGCAGTTGGGGGCGATCGGGCCAGCGGGGGAGAGCAATTGGGAATGATTGCACTGTCAGGGGAGCAGTTAGGCAACAATCATGCCGGCAGGGGAGCAGTTAGGAGCCAGCAGTCCTGGATTGTGAGAGGGATGTCCCAGATTAGAGAGGGTGTAGACTGGGCTGAGGGACACCCCACCCTCCCAGTGCACGAATTTCATGTACTGGGCCTCAAGCAATACATAATAATATTGGTTACATTGGTGTTTTATCTCTAGTTTCACTTATTTAAAATAATTTTTAATAAAATGTAAATATAAATAAAAGTCAAACATTTCATTCCAAAATAGAGGCAGAGGGAGAAAAAAAGAAAAAGGCTTTGCTCAGAGAAGTAAGACTTTTCCCTCATGAAGTTTTTATTAGCTATATTCTTGCTGACTCAATCTTTTCTTATGCAAGAACATTTTTTTCAACACTCTAGATATTTTACCACTATAATTTCTTTCTTAAAAATAACACCAGTTCAAATAAGCATGAGAAATAGAATTCACCATTCTATCTTTTAAATAAACCTGAGAAAAAGAAAAAAAAACTCTAGTCAGCAGAGTTAAGAGGACTTTTTATTTCATATATTTTCTACATAATGTAAAATTATGTAGTCGATTCTACTTATTTCGTCATGCTTACTATTAAGCTAACATTTCTCAACTTCAAGTGCAACCTGATTTTGTTAAGATCTGAGCCCCTTGACAGAAGGAAAAGAGGCCAAGTCCCCTTGAAAAAGGACCTTGAAACACTGCCACAAGTATAAACAAGGATTATTGTATAAATTTGCTGTTGGCAAACTACAGCCCACAGACCATATCTCACCTGACACATTTCTATAAGTAAAGTTTTATTGGAACACAGCCACGCTTATTCATTCACATATTGTCTATATACATTTTGCACTAGATTGGTGGAGCCCAGTAGTTGAAACAAAGACTATATGGCCAGCAAACCCTATAATTACTATCTGTCCTTTTACACCAAAAATGTGCTAAAAATTTCCCTCCAATTGTTCAAAGGACCATCAGCATTTGCTAGAGTGATGGTACCCTGGAAAAAGGGACTACTCAAACTTCCCAGAGATTACCAGATACTAACTTTAAACAGACACTAATTGCCAAGGACCCAAAATGCCAGCATGGTCTGTCAGACAAAGAGTTTAGGGTGACCAGGTCATAAATGCGTTTCTGGCTCAAGGTTAAAACTAAGTGGGACGGTATGTTTATGGCTATAACCTGTGGTTATTTTCTGGTTCCTGAATGTATAACTGGAGGAGAAATACTTGGCAACTGCGAGAATTTCTGACCCATGGAGTAGGCAGCATTTTGCTAGGAAAAGCCAAATGAAAGCTCCTAGTTTGTACTCCCTGCCAAGGATGTAAAGCAAAAGTAATGATACATCCCCACCCCCAAGAGAGGTGCAGAGATTAGTGCCACCATCAAAGACTTAAATAGATGCCAGAGTGATCATATTGAACACACATCCATTCAGTTTACCTCTTTAGCCTATACAGAAGGTGGGAGATCATGAAGAATGGATTATGAATTATCACAAATTTAATCAGGTTGTGAGATCAATTTATAGCTGCTGTTTCAGATGTGCTTCATCTTTAATGAAGCAAATCAACACAGCCTGAAATCTTACACACAACTACAAGGTGGCAAATACTTTTGTCTCTATACCAACTGAGGTATTGTCAGAAGATATCTGCCTTTGCCTGGCATGATTAATAGTATACCTCATGGCCGTAAACCTGCACCAATTTACACTCTTCAACATCAACTCTCCCACTCTCTGCCCCAGTATAATCCACAAAGACAGTGGTCATTTTTCTTAATAATTAATATGTATTTAGTAGTTGTTATGCAACATGCAGTGGTCTAAATGTTTTATGTATTCTCATTAAATTCCCATAAAAGGTAGGCACTTCTATTATCCATATTAAACAGTTGTAGAAAGAAGCAACACAGAGATTAAGTAACCCAAGTAAAGGTTGGCAGACCTAGAACTAAAATCCAAATTATAAAATTCCAGAACCCCTTTGCATAATAGGATCCACTACACTAGTCTGGTGAATAAAAGAGCTATTTTGTTAGCATGTTTACCCATTTGTCAGTTGGTAGATATTTGGGTTGTTTCCAACTTTGGCTATTATGAAAAATGTTGCTAAGAAGAATCATGTATACATTTTTCTGTGGACATATGTTTTCATTTCTCTTGGATATTTACCTGAGAGTAGAATTGCTTGGTCATATGGTAAGCCTATCTTTAACAATCTGAGGAACTGCCAGAGTGTCTGAAGGCTCCAATTTCTTCATGTCCTTACCACTTCTTATTATCTGTCTTTTTTATATTTTCAGAGATAGTGGTCACTTTGACATTACACAGAACAAAAATACTGATCCACAATGCTGATGACTTTAGACTCAGGCTTACTGGAAGTGATGAGGAGGACGTATAAAGCTGTTACATGGCCTAACCGGTTTGGCTCAGTGGATAGAGCGTCGCCCTGCAGACGGTAGGGTCCCAGGTTCGATTCCGGTCAGGGGCATGTACTTGGCTGTGGGCACATCCCCAATAGGGGGTGTGCAGGAGGCAGCTGATCAATGTTTCTAACTCTCTGTCCCTCTCCCTTCCTCTCTGTAAAAAAATCAATAAAAAATATATATTTTTTAAAAAAGCTGTTACATGCCTTAGTAAGACACATGTTAAGACAGAAGATGAGAAAATCCACACAAATTAAGGGACCCATTACTGAAGTAAGGAGTCCAATGGCCTTGGAAATAAGACTTCACTTAAAGTCTTATTTCCAAAGAACAAAACATATTTTAAAAACATACTAAGAATAAAAGCAAAGCTAGATGCCAAACTAGTAAACTGAATTACATTTTACAATACTTAATAGCAATGGACAATTGCAGGAAAAATATTAATATCATTTTTGCTTGGTAGAAAAATGGACATTCTACATTTAGCCACATGTAGCTTTTAAGTACTACTAAGAATTATCTGTAAGAAGCAAAACAAATGATTTTTCAAAACTCAATGAAAATAATCAATAAAAACACACAAAGGTGTATACACTTTAAATATTATAAATATAGCATTAGGCAAAATAGAGGAATTAGCGATGAAGCAATTTAATAAATCTTACTTCATTTAAAGTCTTATTTCCAAAGAACCATATTCATTTGTGTCTTTAAAAGAAAATTAAAAAAGGATGTAGGTGGCCTCCTCAGAATCAATCCTCAGCCGCCACTGTTTTAGAAGTGATGTGCACTTCACTAAGGCACTTCCAGAAGACATATCAAGACACTCCACTGAAGTACAGGTTCCACAGTAAACTGGCAACCCAGAACATCTACTAGTATGTACCAGATACTTTGTCAGGAAAAATAAACTTGAATTTACTACTTACTAATACTTTTCCAAAGATTTAAAATACAAATATAGTTTTGAGGCAGTTTCCCAAAAATATGTGTTAATATTTAATTATTCATATTAACAGTACATTACTATAATTGCTATATCATATATACTTCATTAACTATTAATTGATATCAATATTTATCCAAAGATTAATTAAGAAAAATTATATTTTTGGATAAGTATTGATGAGTAATAAACCCAAGACTCTTCTCCCGGACAAGGTATCTGGTGTACAGATGTTCTGAGTTGCCAATATTATTTATCTTATCTAATCTTTTATATTACTTGATGAAAAATATATATATATATAATATATATATATATATATATATATATATATATATATATATATATATTTCCATAAGTAGTCAAAAATGTATCTATCTATCCTTGGATTAAATCAGACCACACAGAGCAAGATACCTAAACACCATTTGGGTCCCACATAATTGTTCTGACTAAACTGTACTTTGTTATTAAGTCACTAACTCGTATTTAAGTATGTAAAGTATTAAATACTCTATTTCTTTAAAACTGACACTTATGTAATTTATTAAACTCCCTCTTTTACTTAAGATTCAATACAGTGCAAAGTAATCTTTATTCAAAAATGCACAGTCACTTAAGAGACAATCTTCTGGCATTTGGATTCATATAACTGATCACATATCCTTCATTCCATTAGCTACAAAAAAAGCAAATATATGGTTTACCTTTGGCAAGTAAAAAGGATTTCATAGCATGCATGGGTAAACTTTTAATCTATCTGCCAGTGTCATCTTACTTTCTCTTTATGATTTCCTTGATTAAACACTTATTATGTTGCTATTATGTATTTACTTACACGATATATAATAAAATTTTAGGAACAAGGTGAAATAAAGCAATGAAGTCATTTAAAAAAGATTAACCAATAAATGAAAAAATTAAAACTAAATTAACATTATGAAAAATTTTAATAAAATTCAACAATTAAACTTTACCTTAATAAAGCATGGATAAATATTTGCTATGCAAATGCAAAGATAAGGTAGTTTCTTCAAAGTAAAAAAGGCTATTTCAAAATATTTAATTATAATGATATCTTATTTATAATTCACTTGGCAGGATTACTTTAAAATAAAATCTATTTCCACTTTTACAAAGTTAATTTTTTATTTTAGAAATAACTATTTTTTAAGAGTAAATATAGTAAAGTTAAAAGGATGCTACAAATAAACAGAGGAAGAAACCAAGATGGAGGCATAAGTACACACTTGTACTTGCTGCCTCTCACAACCACATCAAAACTACAACTAAAAGACAAAACGGATATCATCCAGAACAACAGGAAGGCTGGCTGAGTGGAAATTCTACAACTAGAAGGAAAGAGAAAAGTGCACTCAAGCTGGTAGGAGGTGCAGAGGTGCAGAAGTGCAGAGGTACAGAGGAGCGTGCGCACGCAGAAACGGGCTGGCAACTGGGTATGCTGCTGTCTTTTTTAATAGGGAGGAAGATACAAGCTCCCAATTGCACTGAACTCCAGTTCCGGGCGAAACTCAGGGACCCAGATTCAAACAGGGAGAAACTGGACTGTCTGGAATCAGGCTAGAAGGCGAGAGCGGCTTTCTCGCAGAGGTGGTTGCAGTGATCATTGTGCCTGCACAGGGCTGCAGGACACAGAGACCTCTCTGAAGCAGAGCAGACTGGCAGCCATTGTGGTTTGCTCCACCCTGATGATTCCCTGAGACCCCGCCCCACCCAATTTACAACCCCACCCAAGCAGTGAGCAGAGGCTTTTGCATATGAATGGCCTGTTCTTTTGCCATCTAAAACATAACAAACTGCAGCTGGGTCAAAGAGCTCAAAAGCCTCCAAAAGAAGGCCTAGAGCAGCCTGCACTGCTTCACAGGGGGGCCTCATCTGGGCACTTCCAAACCCCAAACAAAGAGGAAGAATCTGCAGATCTGTCTATAGCTCCTGCTGGGTGGCCTCAGACAGTGGCTGAGTTTGCACTTCCTTAGAGATCCAAGAGCCAGTGTACCCAGTGGTCAGAGTGAGACCATACCAGAGTACAACTCTTCACATCCATAAGCGACACACTCAGGGGTCAGACTCAGTGAGCACCAAAGTCCCACTGAAGCAAGTCCTGCTCCATAAGGGTGTCTCCAGCACAGCAGTTCTCCCATTGTAGACACAACTGGTCCTCACAGCCAATTGGCCTGGAGGTCAATTCCTCCCAGTGATACCTACAACAATCAAGGCTTAACTACAACAAGACTGTGCACACAGCCCACAAAGGGGTGCACCAAGAGTGTCCACCTCAGGTAATTGGGAGGCTGAGCCACTGGGCCCTATAGGACACCTACCACACAAAGCCACTCTATCAACACAGGGAAGCAGCCAAAATGCGGAGACAAAGAAACATGTCACAAACAAAAGAAATGGAGGAAAGCAAACTACTGGATATAGAGTTCAAAACCACGGTTATAAGGTTACTCAAGAATCTTCTAGAAACGTCTGAGAAATTTAGTGAGAACCTCAAGGATATGAAAAAGGACTAATTAGAAATTAAGCATACACTGACTAAAATAAAGAATAATATACAGAGATCCAACAGCAGACTAGAAGACCCCAAGAATCAAGTCAAAGATTTGAAATATGAAGAAGCAAAAAGCACCCAACTGGAAAAGCATAAGGAAAAAAACATACAAAAATATGAAGATAGTGTAAGGAGCCTCTGGGACAACTTCAAGCAAACCAACATCAGAATTATAGGGGTGCCAGAAGAAGAGAGAGAGCAAGATATTGAAAACCTATTTGAAGAAATAATGACAGAAAACTTCCCCTACCTGGTGAAAGAAATAGACTTACAAGTCCAGGAAGTGCAAAGCGCCCCAAACAAGAGGAATCCAAAGAGGACCACACCAAGACACATCATAATTAAAATGGCAAGGGCAAAAGACAGAGAGAGAATATTAAAAGTAGCAAGAGAAAAACAGTTACCTACAAGGGAGTACCCATACGACTGTCAGCTGATTTCTCAACAGAAACTATGCAGGTCAGAAGGGAGTGGCAAGAAATATTGAAAGTGATAAATAGCAAGAATCTACAACCAAGATTACTACTCTACCCAGCAAAACTATCATTCAGAATTGAAAGTCAGATAAAAAGCTTCACAGATAAGGAAAAGCTAAAGGAGTTCATCACCACCAAACCAGTATTATATGAAATGCTGAAGGGTATTCTTTAAAAAGGGGAAAAAGAAGAAAAAGGTAAAGATAAAAATTATGAACAACAAAGGAACAACAAATACATATCTATCAACAAATGAATCTAAAAATCAAGTGAATAAAAAATCTGACGAACAGAATAAACTGGTGAATAGAATAGAATCGGGCATAGAAAGGGAGTGGACTGACAATTCTCAGGGGGAAGTGGGTGTGGGGTGAGGGAAGAGACAGTACAAAAATCGTACACCTATGGACGAGGACAGTCGGGAGGGAGGGTAAGGGCATAGGGTGGGGTGGAAGGGAGCTATGGGGGGAAAAAGAGGAACAACTGTAATAATCTGAACAATAAAGATGGATTTAAAAAAAATAAAAGGATGCTACAAAATGTTAACTGTAATAGGTCAAAGAAGAAATGTGTGAAAATGAGGTAGATGTATAGATATGTGTATAAAGGATATTGTAATATACAGCATTTTAATTTTTTGTAAAGTATATGTCAAATGTCAAGTAAACAATGTAGCCTTAAACAACTAGTATTAGTTCACATAAAAATGGTGGGGGAACAAAGGTGCATATTTACCCTTCTCCTCCCATTCTTGTTATCTTTAGGCGAAAATCCACAGAATTCAGACTGGGAGGCTTCCATTTTAAAATATCATCACATCGACCAGGTTTGTATTTCTAAAGAGAATTGAAATGATAATAGTTAATAAGAGGATAAGAAATTAACATTTGACTTATTCAATATAGTATGTTACTTTTTAATAAGCAAAATTACTATTCTTTTCCAAATATAATTTTTTTTATGTTCAACTGATGAGTAAAGCTAGATATCTACCTTCTTATTGATGGCCTTTCCAATTTTCCTGCCAAAGTATTTGTGAAAGTCCAGAAAAAGAACGAAACTTGTTATTCTTTCTAATTTTTCTATGGCTTACAGTAAGTTTCATCATTTTTAAATTTTTGGGTTTTTTTATGTTTAACTTCACTGTAGGCTCATTTATAATAAAATTAACCAATGAAATTAGCAAAATGGATACAATTATGTAAACCATCACCAAAATATGCTACGTAGCATTTCAATCACCCAAAATGTTTCCTCCTGACATTTGTAGTCAATTCCCCACACCAATTCTAGCAATAATGGCTTTTCTATCACTATAATTGTGCCTTTTCTAGAATTCCTAAGAAATTTTTAACAAAGATTTTTTAAATTTACCTATGCTGGTACACATAATGATAATTTGTCCCTTTTATTACTGATAGATCCCATTTTATGTATATACCACAAACTGTTCATGCATTTATAAGTTGATGGCTATCTGGGTTGTTCCCAATTTTAGGCTATCATGAATAATGCTGCTCTGAACATTTTTGTGAACATGTCTTCATAACTCTTGAGAAAACAGCTCAAAGTAGAAAGGCTGGGTCGCATGATAAATGTGTGTTTAACTTTATGAGAAATTGTCAAATTGTTTTCCAAAGTGGCTGTAACATTTTCTATTCCTATGAGTAATATATGAGAGGTCGATTTGCTCCTCATCCACCTTAGGCCTAGGTATTGAAAATCTTTTTAATTTTTAATTCTAAAGTATGTCTCATAATTTTCACTTGTATTTTTCTAATAACCAAAGATGTTGAAGATCTTTAATTTGCTTATTTGCTATCTGTGTATGTTCTTGGGTGTAGAGTCTATTCAAATTTATCCTTGTTCTTACTGGGTAATCTCATTATTCACTTGCAAAATTTGTTTATATATTCTAGATAAGCAGTCTTGGTTGAATACATGTACTGCAAATATTTTCTACCAGTCTTTATCTTGCCTTTTCATTTTCATAACAATCTCTTTTGAAGAATAAAGTTATTGTTTATTTTAATGAAATAAAAATAATTTTTCTTCCAGCCTTATTGAGGTATGATTGAGAAGAATTTAAGGTGAACAACATGTTTTGACATATGTATACACTGTGAAATAATCACCACAATCAAGTTAACTAACATATCCATCTTCTCACAATAGTGCCTTTTTCTTTCCTTTTGGTAGTAAGAACATTGAAAACCTACTTTCTTACCAAGTATATATTATCACTATTAATTGTAGTCACCATGCTATACATTAGATCTCCAGAACTTACTCATCTCATAACTGAAAAGTTTTTACTCTTTAATCAGTAGCTCCCGTTTTCCCCTATCTCCCAGCCTCTGGTAACCACCATTCTATTCTCTTAGTTGGACTTTTCTTTTTTTTTATGATTCCACGTATATGTGAGATTATGGGACATCTGTCTTTCTGTGTCTGGCTTATTTCACTTAGCATAATGTATTCAAGGTTCATCCATATTGTTGTAAGTGGCAGGATTTCTTTTTTAAGTCTGAATAATATTCCATTGTGTGTGTGTGTGTGTGTGTGTGTGTGTGTGTACACGCGCGCATATACACCAGATTTTCCTTTATCCATTCATCTGTTGACGTGCACTTAGATTGTTTCCATATTTTGGCACTGTGAATAATGCTACAATAAACATGGGAATGCAGATACTTTTCCAAGATACTCGTTTTATTTCTTTTGGTTATATACTGAGGAGTGGTATTGCTGGGTTATATGGTAATTCTATTTTTTAATTGAGAAACCTTCATACTGTTTTTCATAATAGCTGTATCAATTTACATTCCTACCAACAATGCACATTCCTTTGCTTCCACATCCTCACCAACATTTATCTTTTGACTTTTTGATAATGACCATCCTGACAGGTATGAGGTGATAGCTCACTGCTTCTGACTTGCATTTCCCTAATGATTAGTAATGTTGAGCATCTTTTCAAAATCATCAATTTTTGTAATTTGTGCTTTCTGAGCCCTCTTTAAGGAATCTTTACTGTAATCTTCTGTTTTCTTAGAGAAATTTTATAGTTTTAGTTCTTATGTTAAGGTATGCAATCCATTTGAGGTTAACTTATTTATATGGTGTGAAATAAGGACTAGGTTCACTGTTTGACAGACAGATGGATATCCAATTGATCCAGCACCAGTTGTTGAAAAGATTATCCTTTCCTCACTGAGGTGCCTTGGCACCACTGTCAAAACCAATTATTTATAGATACAGAGCTATCTCTATTCTCACCAGTGCACTGCATTGATAAACAGGCCCTTCCTCCTGCTAACAACACACTAGCTCGACTACTGTAGCTTTATACATTTTGAAACCAGATTATTTATTCCTCAAACTTTGTTCTTCTTTTTCCAAACTCTCTTACCTAATGTAGCATTTATATTTACACATAAATTTTAAATCAGCTTGTCAATTTCTATGAAAAATAAGTCTACTAGTATTTTAATTAGGATTACACTGAATCAATAGGTCACTTAGGGGAGAAATAACAACTTAATATTGATTATTCCAATTCATGAACACTGCCAATCTATTTATTTAGGCCTTCCTAAATAACTTTCAGCAAAGTTTGGTAGTTTTCAATATACAGTTCTTACACAACTTTTGTTAAATAATTTCTAATTATTTCATTTTTTGTGGTATTATCAACATAAAATATCAGTCAAGTTTCTATAAAATAGCAATCAATAATCCAAAAAAGAAATTAAGAAAGCAATTCCTTTTACAATAGCATCTAAAAGCACAATATACTTAGGAATTAATTTAACCAAGGAAGTGAATGATTTGTATAAAGAAAACTGTAAAACATTACTGAAAGGAATAAAGACTTGAAAATGGAAAGATATCCCATGTTCATACACAGGAAGTATGATATTGTGATTAATAATAGGAAATAATTAGGGTCCTCCTCCCTCTTTCTGACACAGAGCTCCTAAAACCCTTGGAATTCCCTAACTAATGAGAGTAATAAAGTTATTTTCTTATGTTCATGAGGATTTTTTAAACACGTAAGAATAGGGGCGGATGGACCAGGGAGCCGACCTTGTGCTTAGAGGGTTTGAACTTTCAGCCCCACCCTCCTGAATTCAGGGGAGGGAAGAAGGGCTGGAGGCTGGATCCACGGCTTACAGGTAATAATTTAATCAATCCTGTGTAATAAAGCTTCTGTCAAAAAACAATCCAAGTTGGTGGACACATGGGACCAGAGGAGAGTAGCGCGGCTGGAGAAGACATAGAAGCTCCATGCCCCCTATGCATCTCTTCCTTCTGGCTGTTCCTTTTACATTAAACCCCCAATTCAGTAAGTTAAGTGTTTCTCTTAACTGTGATCCACTCTAACAAACTAAACAAACATTAGGAACCTCTGATTTATGGCCAGTTACTAGGAAGTACAGGAAACAACCTGGACTTATAACTGGCAAATAAAGTCTAAGGAGGGGGGTCATTAGAACCTCCAATCTACAGCCTGAGCATGAGACTGATGCATGAAGTGGAAGTATGGGCAGTCTTACAGGACTGAGACCTCAACCTGTGGAAATTGATGCTATCTCTGGGTAGATGGTGTCAAAGAATTGCTTGTTGGTGCAGAGAAAACCCCTGTCCCACACTGGAGATTCAATGTAATCCCTATCAAAATTCTAACAGCCTTTTTTGCAGAAATAGAAAAGCTGATCCTCAATTTCATATGGAGTTGCAAGAAACCCTCAAGAGTCAAAACAATCTTGAAAAAAGAACAAAGTTGGAGGACTCACAGTTCCCAATTTCAAATTTAGTACAAGGTTACAATAATCAAAATAGAGTTATTGACATAGGATAGACATACAGACCAATGGAAAAGAATTGAGAGTACAGAAATAAATCCATATGTCGACAGCCAATTGATTTTTTAACAGGAGTCCTAAGTCCATTAAATGGAAAGAGAGACTACTCTCTTCAACAAATGATGCTAGAACAGCTGGGTTTCCACATGCAAAACGAATGAAGTTGCATCCCTACCTCCCACCTATACAAAAATTAACTAAAAATGGACTAACAACCTAAATACAACAGCTAAAACCACAAAACTCCTAGAAGAACACAGGGGTAAATTCTCATAATCTTGAGTTTGGCAGTAGATTCTGAGATATGACACTAAAAGCATGAGTAGATGTTTTAAAAAAGATAAATTGTACTTCATCAAAATTTTAAAAACTTTTGTGCATCACAAGACATTATCAAAAAAGTGAAAAGGCAACCTATAGAATTAGGGAAATATATGTAAATCAGATATCTTATAAGACCTTAATATCTAAAATAAAAAATTTATTAAACTCAACAACAAAAAGACAAACAACCCAATTAAACAACTGTCACAGAACTTGAATAGACTTTTCTCCCCGGAAGATATACAAATGGCCAATAAGCACATGAAAAGATGCTCACTATCATTAGCCAGGAGGGAAATGCAAAACATGCAAATCAAAACCACAACAGCTACCACTAATAAGCTACCACTTCAAACCTGCTAGGGAGGCTATCATTTAAAAAAAAAAAAAAAAGGAAAATAACAAGTATTGGAGAGGATGTGGCGAAATTAGAAGCCACATACTTTGCTGGAAGGAATATATAATGACTCAGCCACTCTGGGTAACAGTTTGATGGCTTCTCAAAAAGTTAAACATAAAATTACCCTAGGATTCAGCACAATTACCCCACTCTTAAGTACACATCCAAAAAAACTGAAAATGATATTTACATGCTTATATTCACTGCAGCATTATTTACAAGTCGAAAGGTGAAAACAACCTACATTTCCATCATCATATAAATGGATAAACAAATTGTGGTATATACATACAATAGAATAATATTCAGCCATAAAAAGGAATGAAGTTTTGATACAAGCTACAAAATGAATAGATCCTAAAAACATTATGCTGAGTGAAATAAGTCAGACATAAAAGGACAAAAATTGTATGAGTCCACTTATAAGAAATATCCAGAATAGGCAAATTCACAGTGATAGAATGTAGATTAGAAACATTAAGGAGCTGGGGGGAGAAGAGTTATTGCTTAATGATTACAGAATTTCTGTTTGGTGTGATGTAAAATTTTGGAAATAGTGGAAATGGTTGTATAACACTGTCTATATAATTAAAGAGACTAAAGGAAAAAAATGTTTAAAATGTATTCCAGAAACATAGTAAAAAGAAAATACTTTATTTGTGTGGCTTAAGGACTATAGAAGAGTAAATCCAATAAGCCTTAAAAAATATTCACTCATGCAGACTTGCAGCATGAAGTAAATATGTGCAAAACATAGGAGTAGGAAAATATAGGGTCTACTGAAGGAGAAGCAAGTACGTTGATTCAGCTAGGGCATTACGGGGAGTGGGACCATATTATGAAAAGGATATTAAAGAAGGAAAAACTGCTAAGTGTTCTCATTACTAATACATTCTTAAAATATACAAGTCAAACTACATTCTAACAGATTTTTATAAGTTTGAGAAAAAAATGCATAAACCCTAGTCACAGGATCACTTCTTTCAAATAGAAGTCCATATAATGACAAATTTAGTATAACTTTAGTTTTGCTAAAAAAGACAAATCACTGGAGTTGATAGGAAAGATATCAGTAGCAAATTTAAGAACATAATATATGCTATTATCCCCTACGTCTTATGTTTAAACATGAATGAATATAAAATCAATAATATAATATTATAATGGAAGTTTTTACCCTAAAAGATTCTTTTAGGTAACATACATATTTCAGGATGATCACAAATAAACTTAGACTTGCTTTATATAATTTTTTTATAAATGCTAAAATTGAAAAATTTTCTAATTGTCAACCTATTAATGAAAAGAATCTGAAAAAATTGTCTTTTTTCTTAAAAAGTGTACCTGACAGAAACATCACAGACCTTTAATAAGAGTGGTTCATAATGGTAGTGAGGGGGGAAAAGAGTAAGGGGAGAAAGGAGTGTAACAGTCCCACCCCAACCCCATTCACAACCTCTGCCAAGGGAATGTCATACTTACACACAACCATCATTTATTTCTGTTCCTTATTTACTTCTGACAATGCATATGAGACCACTTAGAAACCACTATTAATCTAAGTTACAAAATTAAGGAAAGATTAATGATTGTATAGTTTTAAAATACTTTGTAATAGGTAACTAACAAACCCTAAAATAATTTTAATATGTGACATTATTTGCACAATGTTAAATATCCTTTACATTCTTCTCTCTAGAAATCAAGATTCCATCTTGACTAATGAAAATACAGCATGTAAAAAAAAAAAAAAATACAGCATGCACCAACCAACTAACTCTTCTGTTCATATAAGCAATAATTCAGAAACTTAAGTCATTCCTCTTCTCACAGCACATTAAATCATTTATTTTAATTTGAAATTCTGGACTTGATTGGGAATTTCAAAACACATTTATGAAAATTAATAAAATGCATAAAAATGTTAGAAAAGTATATTTTTAAAATACTAGAGTTCTCAATTACTGAATGTAAATTGAGAACAATAACATAGATTCCACGATTAAAATATATTTAAACACCTATTAAAATGTAAATTCTACTTCAGCAAAAATTCCATCTAATTATATGCCTACAAAATACCTAGTAAAATGGGGGGAGGAAACCAAGATGGCGGCATAGGTTAACGCTGGAGATTGCTGCCTCGAACAACCACTTTAAAAAACAACTAAAAGACGGAACGGACATCATCCAGAACCACAGGAAGGCTGGCTGAGTGGAAATTCTACAACTAGGAGGAAAGAGAATATCATACCCAGACTCAGAGGAGGCGCAGTGCTGAAGTGAAATACTAAGGTGCGGAGTGCACGTGAGAGCGGGCTGGAGGCAGAGGGTGCGGTTGTTGTTTTCAATCGGGAGGGAGTTTCAGACTCTGAGCTCCAGATCCGGGCGAGTCTCTAGGGACCCAGACTCAAACGGGAGAAATGGGACTGTCTGGCTTCGGTCGGAACTCGAAGGCAGCTTTCTCTCTGAGGTTTGCAGCAGTTGCCGGGACTCTGTGAGGCAGAGCCCCTAGGGACGGAACTGAGAGTAGCCATAACTGCTCCCTCGGGCCCGCCCTGTAGATCCCCCCGGGGACCTGCCCCGCCCAAGCCCTGCGCAGAGCCATTTGCCAGATAGCCTCAGGCAAACGCTAGATTAGCACCACCCTAGAGATCCAGCACAGAAGCTCTCCCACTACAGACACAGCGGACTCTCATAGCCAGTTAGCCTGGAGGTCAAATCATCCCCGGTATTGCCCACAACAATCAAGGCTTAACTACAACAAGACTGCGCACAAAGACCACTAGGGGGTGCACCAAGAAAGCATAAAAAATGCGGAGACAAAGAAACAGGACAAAACTGTCAATGGAGGATATTGAGTTCAGAACCACACTTTTAAGGTCTCTTAAGAACTGTCTAGAAGCCGCCGATAAATGTAGCGAGATCCTCAAGAAAACTAATGAGACCCTCGATGTTATGATAAAGAACCAACTAGAAATTAAGCATACACGGACTGAAATAACGAATACTATACAGACTCCCAACAGCAGACCAGAGGAGAGCAAGAATCAAGGCAAAGATTTGAAATGCGAAGAAGCAAAAAACACCCAACCAGAAAAGCAAAATGAAAAAAGAATCCAAAAATGCGAGGACAGTGTAAGGAGCCTCTGGGACAGCTTCAAGCGTACCAACATCAGAATTATAGGGGTGCCAGAAGATGAGAGAGAGCAAGATATGGAAAACTTATTTGAAGAAATATTGACAGAAAACTTCCCCCACCTGGTGAAAGAAATAGACTTCAGGTCCAGGAAGCACAGAGAACCCCAAACAAAAGGAATCCAAAGAGGACCACACCAAGACACATCATCATTAAAATGCCAAGAGCAAAAGACAAAGAGAGAATCTTAAAAGCAGCAAGAGAAAGAAACTCAGTTACCTACAAGGGAATACCCATACGACTGTCAGCTGATTTCTCAACAGAAACTTTGCAGGCCAGAAGGGAATGGCAAGAAATATTCAAAGTGATGAATAGCAAGACCCTACAACCAAGATTACTTTATCCAGCAAAGCTATCATTCAGAACTGAAGGTCAGATAAAGAGCTTCACAGATAAGGAAAAGCTAAAGGAGTTCATCACCACCAAACCAGTATTATATGAAATGCTGAAAGGTATCCTTTAAGAAGAGGAAGAAGAAGAAAAAGGTAAAGATACAAATTATGAACAATAAACATGCATCTATCAACAAGTGAATCTAAGAATCAAGTGAATAAATAATCTGGTGATCATAATAGAATCAGGGACATAGAAAGGGAATGGACTGACTATTCTTGGGGGGGAAAGGGGTGTGGGAGATGCGGAAAGAGACTGGACAAAAATCGTGCACCCATGGATGAGGACAGTGGGTGGGGAGTGAGGGCGGAGGGTGGGGCGGGAACTGGGAGGAGGGGAGTTATGGGGGGAAAAAGAGGAACAAATGTAGTAATCTGAACAATAAAGATTTAAGAGAAAAAAAATGTTCCATAAACACTTAATAATAAAAATAATAAAATGCAAAAGTTTAAAATGTACTACAAAATATTAGTCTCAGGTATAGTTAACTTTATTTTTAAATGAATTATTTTAGATTATGAAATTATTTAAATTAGCAATATTCATGAAACATTATATATATCAATTATTAAAAAGATTCCTTTTTTTATAATCTCCATAATAATAAAGGCAAATGTATTACATAATACAGGGATTTAAGCCTTTTAAAAATAAGTACTTGTGAATTATCAAATGAAATGCAGAATCTTGCTCAAATATAAACAAGGATACAAAAACATTCTTTCAAGCTACATAATTAGGGAGTAGTGCATTTCAATTTCATTAAATTCGCTAGCATATATCTAAATAAAAATAATTATAAAAGCTATATTTAACTGATACATACAATACTTAGTTCTATAGAAATAAATCTGATTTTATCAGATGAGCTCTCAAATAAAAATTGGGGATAGGTTATGTCTAAAGACAATTACTACTACAACCTGAGATGTCCCATTATCATAAAAAATGTAATAAATGCAAATGTCAGGCAATAGGAAAATGTTTACCAAGTAAGAGTAGAGCCTGGCTTTAGAGGTAGAGAAGGCCATGTGCCAAAGAGAAGTCTCTAAAACAAAAATAAAGAGAAAACAAAATGGGGGCATAAGTGATATTATTCTGTGGAATAAAGCAATGATTCCCAACTAAGAGGCAATTTTGCCCTCCAGGGAATATTTGGCATTTTTTAGTTGTCACACTGGGGAAGGGAGGGAATGCTACTGCCATCTAGTGGGTAGAGGCCAGGAATGTTTCTAAACATCCTGCAACATACAGGCAGCTGGCCACAACAAAGAATTATCCAGCTCAAAATGTCAATTCTACCAAAGTTGAAAAACCCTGATGTAAAAGAAGATAACAGTAATAATAGCAATAACAGCAAGATATTTAGTTCCTCTTTGTCTCTAATAACTACCTACTCCATGATTTTAAGCAGTTCAAAATATGGGCTTCATCCAGCTTGTAAAAATGTAATACTATTTTGCTTGCCTAAAACAGAACGTCTACACCAGAAATACCTAAAATGCTTTGCAGCCCTACTCTGCAACTTCCACTAGTGACCAGATATTTTAACATAATACATATTCCAGGTCCTACACTAAAACCATAATGCTTTCTTCACAAGGATCACACCGTGAAGCTAAGAAAGATCCTTGGCCTTACCACAATTATTAATTTTATTATTGTTGTTGTTCTAGCATTTTGTTTTAAAGAAAACAGAAGAAATTCTAATTATTAAGGCTACTAAATAGAAGAGTAAAACAACTTTAGATTTAGTGACTTGAGTGGATCTTTTGTCTACGTTTCACTTAGAAGCAAACAGCAAATAGCTATTGTGTAAAACAAGACAGAAATACCCTCCTATATAGAGGGAAAGTCATTCATTCAATACTAAGTATCTACTATGTGCTTGGTACTATACTAACTGGGGAAGATATGAGCTGAACCATGCCGGGAGCCGGTCCATCCTCGCTGTTTCGGGGGACCTGGCATATATGGCATACGGTTCTTAATATGTTTGCTCACCTTCTTGGCGCTGTGTTTTAACCAAGGTCACCTCTCTGAGAAAGGTTGAATCCCCAGGTAGGGATTTTCCCCTGAAGTTAGGGAGGGAATAAAACCCCTCAACTAAGTGCCAGGCGGGTAATTAATCACTTTAACTATGAACAATCATGCTTAAGCTACATAATCTTTACTCCCTGGAATGGAGATAAGAAACACCCTAACCTTTGTAATAGAGATTGATAGGATTGAATCAACTAGTATAAATACAGTTGTAACAAGACAGAAACACACAGAACTTCAGACAGAACTTAGAACACAGGGCTTGGAAGACAGGACCAAGAGAGACAGAGCCTAGGCACAGAACCTACACAGAACGTTCTCTAGAGACAGAAGAACTTCGCTGGAGATCCTGGACAGAACCTGGCTGGAGATTGTGGCTACAAAACCTGGCTAGGCTGCTGATCAACTGAACGCTATCTCCGTGTCATTCCTTCTTCGCCGACTCCATCCACGCCTTTGGGGAACCCCTGGACCCGCTGGAGCTGGACCCCGGCAGAACCACATGAGGCTTTTTAATCTACTCCTCAACAAATATCACAGAAGTGCAAAAATGAACACACGAGTTGCTAAGTAAGTATAACAGAGACACATCAAAATCAGTGGGACAGAGGTAAAGAAAGTTTTCTTGAATAAGAGAAATGCATGGGTTAAATTTTGAAGAACAATTACCTTACAAGAAAGTTCCAGGAATGTATTTGAGCTAAGGAGGTATGATTAAGTTTTCTGAGACTAAGTTGGCTCACTACTCTATGCTGTTAATGACATAGAGAGGGAAAAGCCATTCTAAAAAAAAATACGTCAAATCAATCATTTAAATTCCATTCTGAAAAGTCACATCCTTGGTAGAAATAGTAGGAAGAGGTATCAGGGAAAGAAGCAGGGGGCTGGGGGGGAGGGGGTGCGATGGAGAATTCCACTTTCAAAAGCTTGCTGACATTTCTCATTTACTTAAAAACATTTTCCTGCTAATTATGGAAACTGAGGTTGTGATTTGAGAGTAAAATTACTAGAGAACTGATGAAACTTCTTGGCTTATTCAAGTTGGAAAAATTACTCAAAAATACATTACTATTTTTATTATCTCATTCACAAGTCTAATTAATTTGTCCTGGCTGTTGTTTCAATATAAAAAAACCTATGGCTTACATTTCTAATTAAACAATTTTTTAAAACTATAGTTACACAAAGACTTCTGAACGTTCAACTTTGGTTTCTATATCTGGGTAGTTTCATAGAACTATAAGTGATTTTATAATTTAACCAATTAGGAAATTGGGGTAATGGAAAGTTAAATGAAAATACCTCATTAGTATCAAGACTAGTTACTAGACCTGGGTAAAAATACTAGAAAAATGTGAGGGCCCTGAAAGCATGCAGTAAATTCCCTCTTTTTATAGATAAAAAACAAATTGATAACCAGAAAGGTTATGACTTATCCAAAATGTTCCCAAATCACTGAAGCACAGAAATCTTTCTACAACAATATCAAAATAAACTGTATCATTTATCCAAAGCAAATAATTAAAGACTAAAAAGGTTGGGTTAGATGATCTCATGAGTTGAGAATATAAAACTGTTCCAAAGGAAACCAATTTTAAGTCAATTGTTTTCTAATTATTCTTAGTCTAGTTGTGTGTGGAGTTGTAAGTAGGATGAGAAAACAACTGGTAAGTGGCCTGGCTAACTTCCTGGTAAGAGAGAGCTCAGAAAACCTAATAAACTTCTTCAGCAGCTAAACCATTTAGCTAGCCTGTCTCTACCACCGGGGCACCAGGGAGAGCCTTCCTAAACCAGGTATCCTGTCTTGTCTTTAGCATATGCCTAATCTCCCAATGCACCCTGACCCACTCTCTGTGTCCACTCTAATGCTTCCCCTAGTCCAGTGATGGCGAACCCATGACACCTCTGACACGCGAACTCATTTTTTTGGTTGATTTTTCTTTGTAAAATGGCATTTAAATATATAAAATAAATGTCAAAAATATAAGTCTTTGTTTTACTATGGTTGTAAATATCAAAAAATTTCTGTATGTGACACGGCACCAGAGTTAAGTTAGGGTTTTTCAAAATGTTGACACGCCAAGCTCAAAAGGTTCGCCATCACTGCCCTAGTCCATCAGTGGGCACACTTTTACCTTACACACCGTAATGTAATTTGCTGCTATGCCAAGTTTCTTCACAGAATGCTAAGCCCATTTGAGGGCAGAACTCTGTCTTTATTCATTGTTATGATTTCTAAAACTCAGCAATGTAGATGACATTTATCAGATGAAAGGGTAAGTTAATATATTCCACAACCCAAGATTAGCTTTCACTCAGTATCCAAGACTACTGTCATCTGGTATAAAATTCACTAACTTTTCAAGCTAGCCAACTCATAGTTTCTCCTCTTCTCAGGTAGACACATGTCTAAATAAAAGCAGTCTACTGCTAGGTGATCAACTCTCAATACAAGTAACATCTGAAGGCTAGCTACTTTACACATCAACTTCATTAACGTCCTATTTGCGAATTTGTACTACATAGTATCACTAAAATAATTGTCTATGCTCCTACTACTGGTATGTAGAGTATTATGGGAAAATCACACTCACCTAGTCAGACCATCTTCCCCAAGAAAACAACACCAATAGCTAATTTATTATTCCAAGGATAAATGGGGCTAATACAAAAAAGAAAATACTTTGACACAGGAAAAAAAGTTTGTGCAAATATGCTCTCATTTATACAATGCTAGAGGTCCGAAGCACGAAATTCATGCAAGGGGCTCAGCCCTCGCAGCCCGACTGCCTCGCGGCCCCGCGGCCCCGCCCACTGGTCATTCTGGAAGGTCGTTCCGCCATCTGGTCTAATTAGCCTATTAGCTCTTTATTATATAGGATTCCAGTTTGTAGCTGTTACAAAATGAATTGGTCTATCAATAGAACGAGCTACTAATGGTATCAGTAAACTCTGACAACAAAAGGAGAATCCATTTTTATTATAAATTGATAAAATGTATGCTTTTAAATATTTCCTTCTAAAATTCTGAACTGTCATAAGCATAAGGGTTGGGAAATGTCAATAATAACTCCTTATCTTTTTGCTGATTCCAATATGTCCCCAGATGCAAAAATGGTATCACTAATAAAATATACATTTAAAAATATGGCTGGGACAAATTCTAAAAACAAAGTGCAAAATATGCTACTTTTCTTGAAAAGTGAGATGGGAATAAGAATGTATTAAAGTTTTTGTATTTGTTTGTAAGTGCATAAAGAAACTGTAAAGAGATAAATTTTAAACTAACTGCAATACATAAATGAGGGAAAAGAGAAGTGCAAGAGGGAGACTCTCTTTTTATTTTTTTACTACTTGTTAAAATTTCTGTATTATCTAGTTAGAAATTAAATTATACCACTATAAGCCCTAGCTGGTATGGCTCAGTGGATAGAGCATCGGCCTGAGGACTGAAGGGTCCTGGGTTCAATTCCAGTCAAGGGCACATGCCTAAATTGTGGTCTTAATCCCAAGTAGGGGGCATACAGGAAGCGGAAGTTCAATGATTCTCTCTCATCATTGATGTTTCTATCTCTCTTTCCCTCTCCCTTCCTCTCTGCAATCAATAAAAATATTTTTTTAAAGATTTTTAAAAAGCATTTATTGAGGTGATCATATGGTTTCTCTTTTAAAAAAAATATACTACTATAAAACAAAAATTCCAAAAAATATCTACCATTAATGCTTCTATATTAAATGCAAGTCATCACTAGAAAGAACTATCCCTATTCATTTTATTTAAAATGTATCACTGATATGAGAACTTTTGTACTTTATATATTTACTCTCTTAGAATTCATTGATTCTTTCATTTTTGTGAAGTCCTTAATCACATTTATTTACCCTTTCTCTGCTACCAATATATCATCATTAGCAATGTCTTAGTTGTGTGGTAACAGTATATATTTATATCCAGCTGAGACTGATTACAAATTATTCACCTTTAGCTATTTATTTTGTCAACAAAATTCAATGGAAAAGCAAACATTTTATTTATTAAGAAAACTAGAAAAATGATTTTCTCCTTTTTCTTCCCTACACAAAGCAAGCTAAGAGTATTTTGCTGTGTTCCAAAAGCTGAACAGGAAAAAAAAAAAAAGAAAATAAGCAAGGTGTAATTTCTTTCTTGGCACTTAGCTATTATAATTCTTTGGAGATTATTGTATATTTCAATAAAAAAATAACACATTTTGGGAAAAGACAGAATGACACTTTTCCAATCTGCCAGGAAACAGAGCCCTTCTTCAACTGAAGACCTATCAAAATATGCAAGCTAATGTCATGGCAACAGAAGCACTCACCATGGTAACATCATCCCCGCTACAGAGGAAAACCACTCTAATTCATCATGTACTTCAAGACAAGACATTAGACTAATTCCAATTTTCATTTTACAATCTATACATAACATTCAATATACCTGGAAGTAGTAAAGATTTAATAAAAACATTAATATTTCACAAGAAAGCAGTATTAAAATCAAAGCTGACTCAATTTACATGCAAACTGATTCATATAAGAGATATAAAATCAAGCTAATCCACCTTACAAAAAATCAAGATAGTGGTGAAATATAAAAGAAAATCAGTTATATCACTAATGCTTAAGAGTAAATAGACTCAATACAGAAAGTTATATATTTTACTAATCACAGTATAGCTGATAGATAAAACAACAACAGTCTTTTTAAAAATAAAGAATATATTATCAAGATTTTTATTATTACCTGTTTTGTAAATTATTATGTATAATTCTCTTCTTATTTCATAGCGATAGATTAATGGCACAAAAACTCTTTCTAGAAACGTGTCTCCAGATGATAAAAGTAAAATCAAATATGACTTTTTAAAAGATTAGAAATTAATCAGTCATTTCCACAAATAAAAATTTACTATGCTACATAAATCATTAAAACCCTCTTATAAAAGCTAATAAATAAGTATTATCAACTTTGTAAATTAAATTAAAAGATCTAACTGTTATTAAATGAAAAGATCTACTACCTACAGAATATTAAAATGCTAAATGGCCATTTTAAAATATTCATTTTTAGGTGACAAACCATAAAAGATTAGCAATTCAAAATGTCAATGAAATCATAAAATTGAAAACAATATATATAAGGATCTAATATAACCTAACTGCCTTCTGTGTAGACTAATAACCAAACAGAAAATTCAATTTGAAAATGCTTTTTAAAATTTATCAAAGTTTGCACCTTAAACCTTACAAAGAATATAGGCTTACTAGTATATTAAAATAAACAGCTAATTTTTTCTTTAAGAAAATATCCATTTTTCTCAAAATATTTAAATATATTGTCATGTATAGCTTATGCTTCAAATTTTTAAGACCATCGTTTATAAGTAAAAATATCAGTTATTTTTGCATCAACAGCAAAACATATGGAGAAACCAAGCTGTGATCAAGAAGACAGTAAACCAACTTCAAATCTAATTTTGGTCTTTACCCTGAAAGCAGGGGGAAGTCACTAGAGATTAAGGAAGATCACTCCAGATGTTGGGAGGACCAGTTAGAATGCCACTGCAGTGGTCCAGGCAAGAGGTAATGAATGACAAGTCAAATTAGAGTTGTGGCAGTGACAATGGAAAGAAAAGGAAATAATTTAAGAGATACGTTCAAGATGCAAAGCAAGACTTGGAGAAGGATCAGAGGGATGAAAGAGGAGAAAATGTCAAATATAACATCTGGATTTCTCATTTAAGGAAGGTAGAAAATGCTGGGAAAGGATTGGTTTGTATAGTTTGGGGAGTAGAAATGAAGTTCAGCTTTAAAATGTATTAAGTTTCTGGTGTTTTTGAGAAATTCAAAAGGCAATTATCAGAGTAGGCAATTAGATAAACAAATCAACTTTTAAAAACCAGCTTAAGCCCCAGTGGGGGGGTTTGCTGGTTGAAGAATGGTCCCTTGCACCAAAAAGCCTTTGGGTTCATTCTCAGTTAGGGGCATACCCAGGTTTCCAGTTCAATCCCCGGTGGGGGTCTCTGTGTGTGTGTGTGTGTGTGTGTGTGTGTGTGTGTGTGGTGTTGGGGGTGGGGGGTGGGTGTTATGCAGCCTATCAATGTATCTTTCTCTCTCTAAAATCAATAAACATACCAGTGCGTGAGGATTTTTTTTTTTTTTAAATCAGCTTTTAAAAAATCTGAGTCACTGATTGTTAGTTAAGAGATAACTAAAGCCATGACTGCGGATGAGATTTCTAGAGAGAGAACAGAGCATGAGAAAGAATGAAGGTCCAGGACCCTGGGTCTTGAGAAACTCCAAACTTCAATGGCTAGTAGAAGACCAAGAACTTGAATGACACAAAGATAAGAGGTAAGACTAGAAAAAATCAGGAACACGTGGTGTCACAGAAGCCATGGAAAGAAGGAGTTTAAGAAAGTGAATAGCAGTATAAACTACCACTAAATGGATGAGTAAGAAACGAGGTGAAAAATTATCTTTTTGCAAATGAAGAGAGATCACTGGTGACTTTTCAAAAAAGCAGTTGATTCAAATAGTGTAAACTTAAATGAAATCCTTTTAAAAACACAATCTTATCTAAAAATACAATACATCGCCTTTTGGCTAAGATCAAGTGTATTATCTGTTCTTATCAGTTTAAAAATACAATACAAAAGAAATAAATCAGGGCTCCAGTAGTATAAAAAGAATGCTTATCTAGTAATGTATCCCTCCATGTGGTCCCTCGAGGCAATACACAAAAACCTCCAACTTTGGAAATTAATATTTTAAAACCATTGAACTAGATAATCTTGGAAGTACCTTTCTCAGCTCTGATTTTCTCTAATTCTATAAATGCAATTTAATCTAAGTTGAGGCTTTCATGATAATTAATGATTGTTCTGTGTTTTAGTAAATATTAGATACTGGTGCATTTCTTTATAAACACAAAGAAATCTCCTAAGCTTTATTTTTCTGAATATACCATCCATCAACTTTGCTTTTTCTTATAAAATTAATGAACTATATGCATTTCTGGATATGTTACAAGGTTATGTCTGAAAAAACAGAACATCAGATCAAAAGGTTAAAAAAAAAAAACACATGTTCTTCTAAGCTGGTATTTGGGGGTTGTCCTCAACAGAACTGTCACTTTAATACAGTATTTTTATCACTATTTTTCAGTATTTTTCCAGGATTCAAAATATATTTTTTAGCAATGTCGTATCTTCTACATTTTATTCAACTTTAGTTAGCTCCCTATAATTAATGTAATGGAGCAGAATTAACTTCTTGCCAAGTTTTAAGTAAGTAGCACCAAACAAATGTAGGCCAAAGAAATTTTCCACAAGTAAATGTATCTTCTGCCATTCATTTGCCTTTGAATATTTCTGTGGTATTAGAAAATAGATTGCAAGGGACAACCAAGATGGTGGCACAGGTAAACACCTGAACTTGCTGCCAAATACACCACATTAAAACTACAACTAAAAGACATAATGAATATCATCTAGAACCATGGGAAAGCTGGCTGAGTGGAAATTCTACAACTAGAAGGAAAGAGAAAAGCCCATTGAGTCCGGTAGAAGGTACAGAGGTGTGGAAGTGTGGAGGTACGGAGGCACGTGCGAAAGGGGCTGGCAGCTGGGTATGCTCTTGTCTTTTTCAATCAGGAGGGAAATACAAGCTCCCGACTGCTCTGAGCTCGAGTTCCGGGTGAGAATTTGGGGACCCAGACTTACAAGGAGAGAAATTGGACTCTCTGGCATCGGACCGGAACGTGAGGGCGGCTTTCTCTAAGAGGTGCTTGCAGCGGTCATTGTTCCTGCACGGGGCCGTGGGACACAGATCCCGGGACCTCGCTGAGGCAGAGCTGACTGGCAGCCATTGCAGTTTCCTCCGCCCTAGTGATTCCCTGAGACCCTGCCCCACCCAATTTACAACCCCACCCAAGCTGTCCGCTGAGGCTTTTGCATATGAATGGCCTGGCCTTTCTCCACCTAAAAACCTGGGCAGGCTCAGTGAGCTACAAAGCTCCACTGAAGCAAGTCCTGTCCCATAAGGGTGTCTCCAGCACAGCAGTTCTCCCATTGTAGACACAACTGGTCCTCACAGCCAATTGGCCTGGAGGTCAATTCCTCCCAGTGATACCTACAACAATCAAGGCTTAACTACAACAAGACTGTGCACACAGCCCACAAAGGGGTGCACCAAGAGTATCCACCTCAGGTAATTGGGAGGCTGAGCCACTGGGCCCTATAGGACACCTACCACACAAAGCCACTCTATCAACACAGGGAAGCAGCCAAAATGTGGAGACAAAGAAACATGTCACAAACAAAAGAAATGGAGGAAAGCAAACTACTGGATATAGAGTTCAAAACCACAGTTATAAGGTTATTCAAGAATCTTCTAGAAACCTCCGAGAAATATAGTGAGACCCTCAAGGATATATAAAAGGACCAATTAGAAATTAAGCATACACTGACTGAAATAAAGAATAATATACAGAGATCCAAGAGCAGGCTAGAGGACCCCAAGAATCAAGTCAAAGATTTGAAATATAAAGAAGCAAAAAACACCCAACTGGAAAAGCAAAAGAAAAAAGGAATACAAAAATATGAAGATAGTACAAGGAGCCTCTGGGAAAACTTCAAGAGTACCAACATCTGAATTACAGGGATGCCAGAAGAAGAGAGAGAGCAAGAAATTGAAAACCTATTTAAAGAAATAATGACAGAAAACTTCCCCTACCTGGTGAAAGAAATAGACTTACAAGTCCAGGAAGTGCAAAGCTCCCCAAACAAAAGGAATCCAAAGAGGACCACACCAAGACACATCATAATTAAAATGCCAAGAGCAAAAGACAAAGAGAAAATCTTAAAAGCAGCAAGAGAAAGACAGTCAGTTACCTACAAGGGAGTACCCATACGACTGTCAGCTGATTTCTCAACAGAAACTATGCAGGCCAGAAGGGAGTGGCAAGAAATATTCAAAGTGATAAATAGCAAGAACCTACAACCAAGATTACTCTACCCAGCAAAGCTATCATTTAGAATTGAAGCTCAGATAAAGAGCTTCACAGATAAGGAAAAGCTAAAGGAGTTCATCAGCAGCAAACCATTATTATATGAAATGCTGAAGGGTATTCTTTAAGAGGAAGAAGAAAAAAACGGTAAAGATAGCCAAAACCAGTTTGGCTCAGTGGATAGAGCATTGGCCAGCAGACTGAAAGGTCCCAGGTTCGATTCCGGTCAAGGGCATTTACCTGAGTTGCGGGCACATCCCCAGTAGGAGATGTGCAGGAAGCAGCTGATCGATGTTTCTAACTCTCTCTCTCTCTCTCTCTCCCTTCCTCTCTGTAAAAAATCAATAAAATATATTTTTTTAAAAATAGGTAAAGATAAGAATTATGAACAACAAAGTGACAACAAGTACGTATCTATCAACAAGTGAATCTAAAAATCAAGTGAATAAAAATCTGATGAACAGAATAAACTGGTGAATATAATAGAATCAGGGACATAGAAAGGGAGTGGACTGAAAATTCTTGGGGGGAAAGGGGTAGGGGGGTGCAGGAAGAGATTGGATAATAATCGTACACCTATGGACGATGACAGTGTGGGGGGACTGGGGGTGGAGTGGGAACCGGGTGGAAGGGAGCTATGGGGGGGGCGGGGAAGAGGAACTGTAATAATCTGAACAATAAAGATTTATTTTTTAAAAAAAAAAAAGAAAATAGATTGCAGTTTAAAGTCAAGCTGTGCCTACCCTTGACCAGGGCTTCCTCCTCAAGTTACACAGACTGGCTCAGACCACTACCTTTCTTCTTGTATTTGAATTATTGGCTTAAGGGGCCAAAAGATAAACCACCACATTGTGAGAAGTTCTGAGGATTTTCTGGTAAATGTGGTGGATTTAACATGTGCATTTATATCTATTTTGATGTGAGACCTCACTAAAATGAGAGTTACAGAAGAGACATCAACAAAAAAGGAAAATGGGAAGATAATAGCAAAAAACAACATGTCAATATATTTTTGAAAGGTAAGAAGTAGATAGAGAAGTTAATAGTGCAAGAGCAAAGAAAACTAGATAGTAAGAGAAGGATACCAGTGCAAAGCAATTCATGCTGCATGCTGCAGTTCCCCAGAAAGGATTAGGTAATCTGTTCCTTTGACTGCAATGGTTGCCAAGGGGCAGAAGGTGATGCACGGTACTGAAAACAAGGAAACTGGTTGAAAATTTGTAGAAGGTGCATTTACATCTCTAGTTCCCCTCCTCCATCCCAGGCAAAACCCAGGAGTTATTTTTATTCTGTGGGAAAAATAAAGGACAGAAGCTCCAGTCCAAAAGATTCAGGCAACAGAAGAGGAAAACTGAAAACTGAAACCTAGAGAATTAAGCATTATGCGAAGCAAAATAAATCAGTCAGAGAAAGCTATATATCACATGATCTCACTCAATTGTGGATTATAATGAACAACATAAACTGATGAACAAAAACAGATCCAGAGACAGAGAAGCATCCATCAGACCATCAAACCTCAGAGGAAAGGCAGGGGAGGGTGGGGGTAAGAGGGAGAGATCAACCAAAGGACGTGTATGCATGCATATAAGCATAACCAATGGACACAGACACTAGGGGGGTGAGGGTACAAACTGGGGGGTGGAGTATGGCAATGAGGGGATAAGGACACATATGTAGTAGGTGTACCAGTTAATAATGGCGGATTTTGTAATCAAAGAAAACACGGTAATTTCTAGAGAAACATCAAAAGTGCTTTCTTCTAAGTAATGTCCATCGCTAGCTACACATTTCCCCATCTTTCAGGTAATTTGTGGATACCGTCCCAATAGAACTTTTCTTGTTTTGAGGCAAAACATTCAGAGACCCAATTTTCCACTTCTTCGTAGGTTTTGAAGTGCTGCTGAGAAAGTGCATGTGCCATCAATTGGAACAGTGGTAATCTGAAGGAGCAAGGTCTGGTGAATACAGCGGGTGGGTTAATACTTCCCAGGCAAGATCTTTTAACGTGTCTTTAATTGGTTTCGAAGTGTGTGATGGTGCATCATCATGAAGCAAAATTACAGCCGTGTCTTCTGGCACATTCTGGTAGTTTCACGATCAAAGCATGGTTCAAATTGATTATTTGTTGTCGGTAGTGAGCAGTATTAACGGTTTCACCTGGTTTTAGAAGCTCATAATACACCACACCTGCCTGATCTCACCAAACGCAGAGCATTGTCTTCTTTCCTAAGCGATTTGGCCTTGCAGTCAATGTTGATGGTTGACCAGGATCAACCCATGATTTTGTGCATTTGGCATTCTCAAAATAAATCCACTTTTCATTGCCTGTCACGATTCGATGCAAAAAAGACTTTCTTTCGTGCCGTTGAAGCAACATTTTACTGATGACTTTTCGGTTTTCCATTTGTCTTTCATTCAGTTGATGTGGCACCCATTTTCCTTCCTTTAAAATCTTCCCCATTGTTTATAAACGATTGAAAATTGTTTGCTGAGCAATGTTTAATCTTTCTGCAAGTTGTTTTTGAGTTTGACACGCACCTTCATCCAATAATGCTTGTAATTGTTGGTCTTTAAACTTTTTCAGTTGACCTGGATGTTCTTTGTCTTTCTCATCGAAACCATCACTTTTAAAGCGCTTAAACCAGTGTTCACAAGTATCTGGAGATGAGCATGTTCACCATAAGCTTCCCAAAGTATACAATAACTTTTTCTTCAAAATAAAGTAATGAATTAAAACTTCCCACAAATGTTCTTTTTTTGGCATGGAATTTGACATTTTTAAACATAAAAATATCTATGATGTTAACACCTTCAGCAAATTTGACATATGAAGTTTGGAAGCTTGCTGTCAATACAACAAAATAGCACACATATCAAATCGCATATATGTGCAACTCCATCTACTGAAAAAAATCCGCATTAACTGGTACACCTAGTAAGTGGTTTTAATTTGCATCTCTCTAATGATTAGTGACACTGAACATCTTTTCAGATGTCTATTGGCCATCATCTATATGTCCTCTTTGAGAAAAGTCTATTTAGATCCTTTGTCCATTTATAGTTGGACTAGTGGCCTGGTGCACGAAATTCGTGTGTGTGTGTGTGTGTGTGTGTGTGTGTGTGTGTGTTGGCCCGGCCTACACCCCAGCCTACACCCTCTCCAATTTGGGACCTCTCAGGGGATGTCTGACTGCCGGTTTAGGCCTGATCACGATCAGGCCTAAACCGGCAGTCAGACATCCATCTCTCAATCTGGGACCGCTGGCTCCTAACTGCTCACCTGCCTGCCTGCCTGATTGCCCCTAACCACTCTGCCTACTGGCCTGCTTGCCCCCAACAAACCCCCCTTGCCAGCCTGATCGCCCCAAATGCCCCCCCGCCAGCCTGATCGCCCCCAACTGTCCCCCCGCCAGCCTGATCGCCCCCAAATTCCTCTCTTGCCGGCCCGATCACCCCCAACTGCCCCCCCACTGACCTGCTCGCCCCCAACTGGCCCCCCTGGCGGCCTGCTCACCCCCAACTGCCCTACCCTCCTGGCCTGATCGCCCGTAACTACTTCTGCCTCGGCCTCACCACCATGGCTTTGTCCAGAAGGACGTCCACAAGGTCTCCTGGAAGGTCTCCTGGTCTAATTAGCATATTACCCTTTTATTAGTATAGATTATTTGGGTTTTTTGGTGTTGAGTTGTATAAGTTCTTTATAAATTCTGGGTATTAACCCCTTATCAGATGCATTACTGGCAAATATATTCAAAGGAGATTTTTTTTTTTTTTTTTTTTTTGCTTAGAGAAAAATCATTTAAGTGACCTGTTTTAGTCCTAAAGATATTTGGCAATTAAGTAACAACTGTTCAAGGAGAAAGATAGAAAATAACATTAATTTTGGCATCATAAAAGCAAACCAGCCCGCCCTAACTGGTTTGGCTCAATGGATAGAGCATCGGCCTGTGGACTGAAAGGTCCCAGGTTCGATTCCGGTAAAGGGCATGTACCTTGGTTGCGGGCACATCCCCAGTAGGAGGTATGCAGGAGGCAGCTGATCGATGTTTCTCTCTCATCGATGTTTCTAACTCTCTATCCCTCTCCCTTCCTCTCTGTAAAAAATCAATAAAATATATTTTTTAAAAAAAAGCAAACCACTGCTCCGTAAGTCCTGTGGAATAGAGACCAGGGGAGACCGAGTATGCACAGAAATCCTAGATCTCATTAGGGCCCAAACTGTTGCTCTTTTCCATCAAAATGTTATATCTCTCTTGGTAAGGAGGCCTCAGAATAAGATCAGCTGGTATCAGAGAACTCAAGAAACTCCATGTCAGGGAAAGAAAAGATATGGATTGGTGACCAGGACCTAGACTATCATGGGAAAGACAAAGGTGTGTATGAAGATAGAAATCACTTTGACCAAGCTGGTCTAAAATTAATTAAATCATTTTGTGATGTGATGTGTATGTGTGAGTGTTGCTTAAAGAGCTGTGAGATTAACTGTCCATGCCTAAGGTAACATGGAAGACACTTCACAGCTACTTTTTCATTTCCTTTATACATACACCCTAATATATTACCATCAGACTAACAGGGGTAACTTAGGAATACCTATCTTTAACACTGTCTGCATGTAATAATGAAAGCAGCAGATGCACAAAAAGTGGAATCAATTATGAACTCATCAGAATTTCACCTTTCTGGAATCAGGACATGGAATAAGTTAAAAATCTCAAGGAAGAACCTAAGAAGTACAAAGGGATCTCTGCAATATTGCAATGTGCTGTGATTTAGAAGGGGGAGACAAAGTGAGGGCTTCAGAAGGAATGCCTTCAAGTAAAAACTGGACTGGATATATTATCATTTATCAGGTAATAGAAATTTAACAGTTGTTTTACAGAGTTTAAGGAAAGAAGTAGTAATAATCATAACAAGCGACTAAGCAATTCTGATCTCTAGGCAAGAAAAGTTTTCTAAAAAAGAAAAATATACTAGTTGACTCAGATATGAACAATATTTATGTTACCATAGAAATACAAATACTGAATATTCATTTAACCAAACATGTGCAATAATTATAATTGTACTAGGGGCCCGGTGCACGAAATTCGTGCACCGGGTTTGTGTGTGGGGGGAGTGTCCCTCAGCCCAGCCTGCCCCCTCTCACATACTGGAGCCCTCAGGCGTTGACCCCCATCACCCTCCAATCGCAGGATCGGCTCCTTACCCAGGCCTGACGCCTCTGGCCTAGGCGTCCGGCCCGGGCAGCGGGGACCTGCAGTGGCAGCGGGGGGGCGCCGCGATGGCGCAGACTCCACCCCTTCCCCTGCAGGACGCCTCTGGCTGAGGCATCCGGCCCGGGCAACGGGGACCCGCAGCTGCAGCGGCCCCACGATCGTGGGCTTCGCTTTAGGCCCAGGCAAGGGACCCCTAGCTCCCGGGACTGCCAGCTTCGACCGTGCCCAGCTCCCATCACTGGCTCCACCCCTACTTCCTGCTATCACTGGCCAGGGCGGAAAAGGCACCTGATTCTCCGATCATGGCTGGGGGGCAGGGCAAAGGCGGCCCCAGGGCCGCCTTTGCCCTGCCCCCCAGCTCTTAGCTCCCCCCCGGGTTTCCGATCACTGTCAGTGGCAGGGGGCTTCTTCCTGCTTTCCCTTTCGCCTCCCTGCATTGTGCCTACATATGCAAATTAACCGCCATCTTGTTGGCAGTTAACTGCCAATCTTAGTTGGCAGTTAACTGCCAATCTTAGTTGGCAGTTAATTTGCATATAGCCCTGATTAGCCAATGAAAAGGGTAGCTCGTACGCCAATTACCATTTTTCTCTTTTATTAGTGTTGATAATACAGAGGAGGGTGAGGGAGTATTGGTGGAGTTAGAAAGCTCAATCCTGTTCTAGTAGAAAGTAAGCAGATCATGTGCAAAACGAAACACCAAAAGTGAGCAGCATAAATAGATTTTGCAAATAAAGGAAGAAAAAAAGCAGCTAAAACAACAAACAATGATTACCTCCTAGGAGTGCACTTTGGGTCTGGGGAAGGGTAGGAGAAGGAACTACTCTATTTTCCAGTATAAGCCATGATATTTTAATTGACTTTTAATATCATGGCCATGTATTATAAGAATGTTACTTGGAGCCTATATAATTTTTCCATAATATTACCTCTTTTATTTTGAATATATTAAAAAATAGAGAGAACTGTAAGAAATAAGGTAGCAAAAATTCTCAAAAAACTATTACAACCAAATCCAAAGGTATATTAAAAATTATATATATCATGATCAAGTAGCATTTATCCAGAATGCAAGAATGGATCAACATGAGGAAATTACTGTAATTTACTACATGAATGTCATAAAAGGGAAAAATGGCATGATACTCTCAACAGAAAAGCATAGATAACAGGTAACAGAAAAGGTATTTGTTAACTCCCAAAATCTACCTCTGGTTGGGGGGGGGAAAAAAAAACCCTTTGTAAAAACAAAAATTTCTTAACATGATAAAAGATATCTAACAGAAATCTACCAAAAACATACTTAATGGAGAAAATTTAGCCACATTCCCTTTGATATTGAAATAAAGGATAAATGTTTCCCTTTCCTCCATCCAATGAGAGTCATTGTTTAAACCAGTACTAGAGGTTCTGGCCAATATATAAAATTATACAATTATTAGAACTAACAATGTTCAGCAAGGAGGTGAGCCAATTAAATAATCAACAGTGTGACAGCACACTAGAAGTAGCAAATTCTTCTAAAGTCACTGTTTACTATAAAAATGGAAAATATTAAATATTTAGAAATTGGATTAAAAACAATTAAAAATTTCAACTCAATTAGAGAGCAGAAAAAGACCTGAAAAGAGCTATACCATATTCATAAGATAATTTAACACTGTAAAAACATCTATTTTCTCCAAATTAATCTAAATTCAAATCAATTCCAAATAAATGCCCAACAGAATTTTTGGGTAATATGACAAACTGATTCTAAACCTTATATGTTAAACCAAATATCCACAAATATTTAAGAAAATCCTGGCAAAGAGCAGAGTCTAGCCTTACCAGATATCACTTACAAAATCATTGTAATAACAAGTGTGGTTGCTAGAATGGGAATAGACTAATAAATCAACTGACTATACTAGACATCACAGAGACTCACCTGTCAGGCCACTTCTCTTACATACCACCAAAATCTCACATATGCATGGGTCTGAACCGTGAGTTTAACACAATGAAATTTACTGTAGTTATTGTTATATTTAGACTTTAAATCTTTCCAATGGAGATTAGGCCTAGAAAATACTGAAACTTAAAAGATCTAACTTCCATATTTCCTAAGATAGCATTTTCTACAATTTCTGTCCCCAGCGTCTAACTCCTCCATCTCCTCCTCCTTAGACCACAGAAGATGTCCCCCTCTATCCGTTTTGGCAAGGGCAGCTGTTAGTGAAAGCAACTATCACATGACCTCACTTATATGTGGAATCTAATGAACAAAATAAACTGACAAACAAATTGGGTCCAGAGGAATGGATGCGTGGAACAGACAGATTTCGGGGTGGGGGAAGAGGGGGTGGGGTTAACAATTAACCAAAAAACGTATGTGCATAAATGCATAGCCCATGGACACAGATAATAGTGCAGTGAAGACTTGGGGTGGGCTGGGGGCTGGGTGGAGGGAGCCAAAGGGGGGAAGAATAGGGGACATTTGTAATACAATCAACAATAAGTAAAATAAAAATTTTTAAATGCAACATATGCTGAGGGACAGCACATGAAATACAACCATTTCCTGTAGAGTACTGGTTCTCACACTCGAACATGCATTAGTCACTTGGAGAGCTTGTTAAAGCACAAAGTGCTGGACTGCATTCCCAGAGTTTCTAATCAGCACATCTGGGGTGAGTGACATTGCTAACAACTTTCTGTGTGGTGCAAATGCTCCTGACCACAGGTCACATTTAAGAAACACTGCCCTATAGAGCACAGGTTCGCAACTGAAGGCAATTTTATTCTCCAGGGGAAATTAGACAGTGAATGAATTATTTTGGGTTGTCACAACCTAGAGGGATGGAAAGGAGAGGTAATACTGGTATCTAGTAAGAACAAACCAAGGAAGATGCTGATAAACATCCTATCATGCACAGGATAGCTCCCCACAGCAAAGAATTACCTTGTCAAAAACATCAATAGTGCTGAGGTTGAGAAACCCTACCATAGAGTAAAACAAAACTTACTCCAAATATATGATTTGACTACTAAGTTGTTGAAAGTCCTTTAATGAGTTTCAGAAATTAGATATGGAATAAATATTCAAAGAATTATATTTTTCTTCAAGTAGCGATAACTCTGAATTTTATTCATCTACAGCAAAATTAAGTTTTAGAAATATTAATACTTAAAGGTATACTGGCCTACAGTAAGAAATAAACATTTATATATTATTGGTAGATTTATAGTAAAGAAACAAATTAACATTCATTTTATGATATTATATTAAAGACTAACTTTCTTGAAAAGTAACAACCAGCTATATTTATTTCTTACACTGAGTGAAAAAGCAAAAAACTATTCATTTCACTATTTTATATATTTAGTATAAATGAAATCTTTTATAACTGTTTTAAGGAAAAACAGTGATTACAGAAATAATACTAAATAAATGTGTCTGAGAAAAATGTACTTTACAGATACATGCATGTATGTACATGTACATACATATCTACTACACCACCACCACCACCACCACTACCACCACCACCCCACACACATAAATGAACTTACTCCAGTAGGCTGAAATATAAGTCCATCCATTTCATGGCTAACTTCTTTTGCAAAATTTCCTTCAAGTAGCTATAAAATAAATATATGTATTTTCAGAAATACAATAATTAATACAATAATCACTTTAATTAACGGAATTTTAAATTCTGTAAACTTTATTAAAACTTTTCTTAAGTTTTAAGAACTGAAATGCAAAATGAGAGAGAGGGGTTGTCCAGAGGAATATAGGTTAATATATTATAAGGTGTGTTTTTTAATATGTGAAGATTTCCATTCTATGGCAGGCTAGATATCTTGAATAACAGTCCTAACTACAATCAAAATGATGGATAAAATATTTAAAACATTTTTAAATGCATTGCTGAGTCAGGATGAAAGGAATTTTAATATGGAAAATTCAATGTGGATTTAAAGCATTGGTCTCACTGGCAAAATAAAAGGAGAAACTCTGGGAAGTAATAAAGGGAATAAAAAATAAACACATATAACAAAGGAGACAGCAGAGAAACCTGCTTGGGGATGGAGTGTGTGGGAGAATCCCCTGAGAATCTGTAACCACAACTAACTCAGACATAGGAAACACAATCCGAAAATACATCACCTGTGTTTTTCCGAAACCCTCAAGCAGAAAAAATTTTAGCCTTACTTTTTTGTCTTACTGTTTCTTTTCTTTTTTGGTTTTTCCTGTATTTTTTTTCAAGCAAAGAACTGCAGTACAAGGGATGCACAGTACAAAATACAAATAGCAGTTTTCTCACAGCCTTATCTGCTAAAGAGCAGAGTTATAAGAGCCAATGCTCTCTAATTAGTTCTGAGCAAGTCATTTTAAATTCTTCCTTTTCATGGACTTTTATTATTTTGAAGAACTGAACATGTGTGTCATGGCCAGAAATCCTAATGTTGATTTCTGCATTTCAGGGAAGAGAACAAAATATACTTTCACAGAGCCAGATAGGACAGTTTTGGGATTCATGTATGTGTCTCCAAATTTTAGGATCTGTTGTGGGTTATCTAATCCAAATCTTTTATCATAATCACATCCTCTTAAAACCACTACACTCACTTATAGGGAGATTTACATTCCAACAGCAACAACCGAAATTTCACATGCAACAAGATTAGTGTTTCCCCTCGCCAACTGTGACCTTTACCTTCTCTGCCATTACTTCCTTCAAAATCTGTAATTTCTCTAAACTGGGGGCAGTGAGCAAAATTAGAGCGATACTAGTTCCTAACTGCTTAAAGACCAATTTGAGTTTGAATATCTACAGTCCCTTAAAACTGTAATGCTCCTTAGTCAAATTCCTAAGGACAGAAATTAGAAAGGCTGGGGTGAGGGTAAATGAGTTAGTGTTTAATGGGTAGAGTTTCAGTTTAGAAAGGTAAAAATCGATCTGGAGGTAGATGACAGTAATGGTTACACGACAATGTAAATGTATTTAATGCCACTGAAATGTATGCTTAAGATTTGTTAAAATGGTCCATTTTGTGCTATGTATATTTGCCTCAACTTAAAACATATGTATAGAACTCTTAATATTTCCTGTTTTGTTTTGTTCTTTCCTCTCATTATAACACTATGAAAGTGGGGAGCTTGCCAACTGGATCTCTTAGAACCATGTTGTCGAAAGTTTAGCCAAACAGGCAAAAATTTCAGGACAGATCTGAGATTCATACATTGACCTCCAATTTACTCAAAGGTTTAAATGACCTAGCCATCTGAGGAGGAACTCTGTCTAACTAAAAATTCAATATGGATTCAAAGCACTGATTTCTTATAAATTTCTTTCAAGAGGGAAAAATAAACTCCAACCATCAAAATGTCAAAAAATATCAGCTGACACTCTTGCTGTAATTTTGGAAGGCAATGTTAAACTAAAAGCTTTGTTTCATATATGTTATCTATTCACCCTGGAGAAAAAATATTTTTGAAACCTATGCTCATATTTAGTACAGGTATATATACATGACATTTATGTTCTATATCAATGTTTTTCAAATCCATGAATGATGAATAAAAGTTCAAATAAGAAAAATATATATAACTGGATACTTCATGAACCCCATTATGTAAGAAAAAGTAACTTGCTACATTCATAGCAGAGTCCTGCTGAGGAATGATGTAATAAAAACCAAATATCACAATCATCTTTTCAAAAAACACTTTTAAAAGGTTAAAGAACTTGTTCTCCTTTTATTGTAGGTACATCATTTACAGCAAGTATACAGCTTTTCCATTCTTAGACCAAACTTCTCAACTTCATACACTGGGCCATCCCTAAACATAAAGTATGTAATAAAGTAACAGTATAAAATACAGAGTTGGCAAGACTAAATAACACGATGTTATCTGAGAATAAAGTCACCTAGATATATAGCAGCCAAAAACAGCCTTGGGCCAAGGATATCCTATCTAATAAAAGAGAAACATGGTAATTGGCGTACAACCGCTACCCTTCCCATTGGCTAATCAGGGCAATGTGCAAATTAACTGCCAGCCAAGATGGCGACCGGCAGCCAGGCAGCTTGAAACTAACATGAGGCTTGCTTGCTTCAGTGACGGAGGACTCCAACGTTCCCCGCCTGCCGCTGCAGGCCTCTGAGCTGCAACTCTAAGCAACTATGTAACAAATATAGAAGCTAAACAAAACCCCAGAAACCTGCTTTAGTCCACCTTGCTTCAGCCAGCAGGATCGCAACATTGTAAGCAAAGGCCAGAAACCTACTTTCAGCAGCGGAGGCCTAAGAGCTGGAGCCAAGCCTCAAAGCTAAAGCTGGCCCAGAATGAAAAAAAAAAAAAGAAAGAAAGAAAGGAGCAGTTGGGAGCTTCAGTCACCCCCAGCCTGAAAATAGCCCTCAGCCACTCACCCAGACTGGCCAGGCACCCCAGTGGGGACCCCTACCCTGAAGGGTGTGTGACCAGCTGCAAACAGCCATCAGCCCCTCACCCAGGCTGGCCAGGCACCCCAGTGGGCACCCCCACCCTGATCCAGGACACCCTTCAGGGCAAACCAGCCGGCACCGACCCGTGCACCAGGCCTCTATCCTATATAGTAAAAGGGTAATATGCCTCCCAGCACCGGGATCAGCAGAGCCACGAAGCCTCCCGGCACCTTGATCAGCGTGACAGGGGGAGGCGCCCAAACCCCCTGATCGCCCTGCGGCTCTGTGTGTGACAGGGGGCAGGGCCACAACCTCCCTATCCACCCTGCTCTGTTCGTGACAGGGGAAGGGGCAACAACCCCCCTGATCAGCCCTGCTCTGTGCGTGACAGCGGGTGGCACCTCAACCTCCCCATCGACCCTACCCTGAGCATGACTGGGGGTGGCATCACAACCTCCCAATCACCCTGCTCTGTGCATGACAGGGGGCAGTGCCCCAACTCCCCAATAAGCCCTCCTCTGAGCCTGACCAGGGGCTGCACCTAGGGATTGGGCCTGCCCTCTGCCACCCGGGAGCAGGCCTAAGCCAGCAGGTCGTTATCTCCCGAGGGTTCCCAGACTGCGAGAGGGCACAGGCTGGGCCGAGGGACCCCCTCCCCCCCGAGTGCACAAATTTTTGTGCACCGGGCCTCTAGTTACATTGATAAAAAGCAAAAAAAAAACCCTGCTCCTGCCAAAACATCCTGCCTATGCAGGGCAAAGTTCAGTCTCCTATAGGGAGAGAGGCAGGCTCACTGAGGGAAAACCCATCCCTGAGACTAGGGGCTCAAGGTCTAAATACTACTATTAATACTAAGACTTTAGGAGGAAAACTAAGAAAACTGCGGTTCCCACAAGTCAGGCACTGAGTGACAAGAAACAGTTGTTTATAGATGAGGGAGAGTACAAGAGCAAAAAATAGACCAATACGTGGTATAAGCAAGCAGAGTCTACTGAAAGCTAAAAGTGAAGCTGGAAAAATGGGCAAAACCACTTTATACCCATTGTTAACAGCAGTCATCTGCTGAAGGAATGCAAAGTCGTTGAGCACTGAAGATAACTATAGCAATATAAACCTATCTCAAATACAGAACACACTGATTCAACCACTAACTCTTCTCCCCAAAATGAGGCCCATGAAACTGAAAGAAGAGGTATGTCCACACTAAGCACAAAGATATTTACCTCAGTTTCTAGTGTTCACACAGAAAAATAATGAGTGTCCAGCATCCAATAAAAATGTACCACACACACACATAAAAAATAAGAAAAATAATGACTACATTTAATAGATAAGGCAGTCAATAGAACAAGACATAAAGATGGCCGGGCCCATAGGGCAAAGGACCTAAATAGACACTTTTCAAAAGGGGGCATATAGAAGGCCAAGAGACATATGAAAACATGCTCAAAGTCACTAATCATCCGAGAGATGCAAATCAAAACAACAATGAGGTACCATCTCACACCTGTCAGAATGGCTATCATCAACAAATCAACAAACAACAAGTGCTGGAGAGGATGCGGGAAAAAGGAAGCCTCCTTCACTGCTGGTGGGAATGCAGACTGGTGCAGCCACTATGGAAGACAGTATAGAGTTTCCTCAAAAAGTTAAAAATGGAACTCCCATTTGACCCTGTGATCCCACTTCTAGGAATATATCCCAAGAAACCAGAAACACCAATCAGAAAGGATATATGCACCCCTATGTTCATAGCAGCACAATTCACCATAGCTAAGATCTGGAAACAGCCTAAGTGCCCATCAGCTGATGAATGGATTAGAAAACTGTGGTACATCTACACGATGGAATACTATGCTGCTGTAAAAAAGAAGGAATTCTTTTTTTTTTTAATATATTTTATTGATTTTTTACAGAGAGGAAGGGAGAAAGATAGAGAGTTAGAAACATCGATGAGAGAGATACATCGATCAGCTGCCTCCTGCACATCTCCTACTGGGGATATGCCTGCAACCAAGGTACATGCCCTTGACCGGAATCAAACCTGGGACCCTTCAGTCCACTGAGCCAAACCGGTTTTGGCAAAAAGAAGGAATTCTTACCATTTGCAACAGCATGGATGGAACTGGAGAGCATTATGCTAAGTGAAATAAGCCAGTCAATGAAAGAAAAATACCACATGATCTCACTCATTTATGGATAATGAAGACCATTATAAACTGATGAACAAAAATAGATACAGAGGCAGAGCAGCATCGAACAGACTGTCAAACTACAGCAGGAAGGCCAGGGAAGGTTGGGGATGGGGGAGGGGAGTAAGAGATCAACCGAAGGGCTTGTATGCATGCATATAAGCATAACCAATGGACACAAGACACTGGGGGGTAGGGGAGGCCAGGGGATTGTCAAGGGCGGGGGGGGGGGGGGGGCGGGAAGGAGACATATGTAATACTGTTTGTAATACTTTAAGCAATAAAACAAAATTTTTAAAAAAAGAAAAGAAAAAAATCACCAAAAAATAAATAAATAAATAATTTAAAAATAAAATAATGTGACAGAAAAAAAAAAAAAGATGGCCCATATTTTGGAATTATCAAATGGACTTTAAAACAGCCCTAACATTTTAAAGAAAAGGGTAGAAAACATGTCTGAACAAATATGGAACTTCACAGAGATAAAAATAAAAACTATAAAAATGAGACAAATGGAAATGCAAGAAATAAAACACAGTATTGGGGGAAAATGCTAATCAATGAAAATGAGCCCTAGAGCCTCAGTGGTTAGAGCGGCAGCCCACGGACTGAAGGGTCTTGGGTTCAATTCCGGTCAAGGGCACGTACCTCAGCTGCAGGCTCCATCCCTGGTAGGGGTGCATGCAGGAGGCAACCAGTGTGTCTCGTTCACATGGATGTTTCTCTCCCTGTCTCTCCCCTTCCCTTCCACTCCCTCTAAAAATCAATGTGGGGGGGGGGGTATCTTTGGGTGAGGATTAAAAAAACAACAACAACAAATGATAATCAATGGATTATCAGCAGACTGAATATAACAAAGGGAAAAGAAATCAATGAACTTGAAGAAAAAAATGTGTAGCACTTTTTCCAACTGAAATAAAAAAAGGAAAAGATACAACACTGAAAATCAAAAAGCAGGCATAAAGATGTCTTGAAAAAACTTACAGAAAACCAGTAAAAATATGAACACTGAAACAATCAGACCTAATTGAAAATTTTAAGGCATTCCACTCAACAACAGGAGAAACACTTTTTTTTCACAAGTGCATACAACACATTTATAGGTAGGTCAAAGTAATACAAAGAATGTCTTCTGACCACAATGAATTAAATTATATATCAGTAAGAGAAAGATATCTGGAAAGCTCTCCAATGTTTGGAAACTTAATAACAAATTTCTAAATAACCCACAAATAAAAGAAAAAAATCAAAAGAAAAATTTTAAGTGTTTCATACCAAATGAAAACACAGTAGGCTGAGATTTGAGAGATGGAGCTAAAGTGTGCTTACAGAAATATTCATTGCACCCTAACCAGTTTGGCTCAGTGGAGCATTGGCCTACGAACTGAAGTGTCCCAGGTTCGATTCTGGTCAAGGGCATGTACAATCCAGTAGGGAGTGTGCAGGAGGCAGCTGAATCGATGTTTCTCTCTCATCGATGTTTCTAACTCTCTATTCCTCCCCCTTCCTCTCTGTAAAAATTCAATAAAATATATATTTTAAAAAAAGAAAAAAAATATTCATTGCACTGAGAAAAGTAGAAAGGTCACAAATCAATATTAGCTTTCACCCTAAGAAACTAAGGAAAACTCTACAGTATTTAGGATCACAGATATAAGGGAAGAAGCCACTTGGGCTGAGACTGCATAACCAATAAGGAGGACTACTTTCCCTAAGGCTAAGACCCAGACACTGTTGAAGAGGTTCATGACTCACTGGATGGCAGAGAAGTTGAAATGTATTGATGAGATGTCTCACTAGTTTTAAAAGATGGAAGTTGTGTTTACAAAGCAGTATCGCCCTAGCCAGTTTGGCTCAGTGGATAGAGGATCGGCCTGTAGACTGAAGGGTCCTGGGTTTGATTCTGGTCAAGGGCACATGCCCAGGTTGCGGGCTCGATCCCCAGTGTGGGGCATGCAGGAGGCAGCCGATGAATGATTCTCTCTCATCATTGATGTTTCTCTCTCTCTCCCTTTCTCTCTCTCTCTCTCCCTTCCTCTCTGAAATCATTAAAAACAAATAAATGTTGAATCTTTACAAAAAGAAAGCAGTATGTCTAACTTAAAACTTTAAAGTAGGAATATAGCCAGGGATAAGTTGTCAAAGTCAAAGAAACTAAATCAGAATAAAAATCAGAATAAAAAATTTCCAAGAAATGGAGAATCCAGGGTTTATAAGTAGGTCAAACAAAACATAGGGAAGTTGTATTAAGCAAGGATGATGGGCAGCCCTTGAGAAAAGAGTTTTAAGTCAGGCACAGTCTCAAAGGAAGAAGTAGTTACCAAGGAGCCAAAAAGAGTTAGTTAAAGACTTCGTTTAAATACCATGGCTTGAAAGGTCAGGTTTTATTTCAATAATTTAAATACCAAATAATGTTAAAACTCACTTTGGTATTTTTTTGGCTCTAATATTATACTCCAAAATAGACTGTCCTATACTTTTAAGCTACTCAGTTTTTTGCCTCTTCTATATTTTAAGTAAAACTAATTTATGACTTGCACTGGTATTCTTATGTAAGATGTGCTAAGGTTTTCTTAGATAATTTGTTGTGGTAACATCACAATAAAAATAAAATCACATTCAGTATTGGTTAGGGTAGATATTTTCTGACTGCCTATTTATGCTAGAAACCCAGTTAACAGTTGGATACTGGGGACCCAATGATAATATAAGCCTACATATGCCTAAATAATACCTTAATTTTAATTTAACAGTAAAAACATTAAATGCAAAGATGTAATTAGCCATTTCTCCCTCGTAATTTTTCTTCAGAAACACAGTTCTATTTAAATTAACCAAAATGTTTGTTAAACACTTCTAAAAACAACAACAAATACCTTACTTTAAAAATATTTAACTGTAAAACTTAGGAGAAGCTATTAATGTGGAATATGGGTGAATTATTCTAAAAATCCTAGGGTATTATTTAGAATTGTAACTTTCTTGATTATTTTTCCCCAAATAAAATTAGAAGATAGTTAAATAAAATTTAAGATAGTAGACATAATATGTAGAGAGCACCTGGGAAGACACATGAGCATTTCTTTCATTACTGTCAGCTGAATCCAGTGGCGTTGGCAAAGCCACATCCTGGAAACATGCTTTGCCAGAGGCAGGAGTGTTATCAGCTTGACCTTCAACCCAAGTGCCAGGGAGTGGGTTTTGTTATTTAACCCTTTGCGGTCCTATTAAATTTGGACATGGGTGTCGTACTGGTCGGAATTAATTTCCATTGAAAGAGCAGTGATACATAACATGCAAGATTATGAAGGATAAACAAGATTTATTAATTATTTTTTGGAACTACGTCACTACTAGTAGAATCACTACAAACGTTATCACTTTCTACGTCAGAGTCAGTATTCAAGGTGCCAAAATAAAACTCTTCATCGTTACTTTCAGATTCGCAGTACACTTCTTTCGGTAACTTTGTTTTTGCCATTTTGGAGTATTATTTTGAAATATCTTAACAAGCGAGAATGCCTAATTACAGTTAAACGTAATTTGTAAAGCTTTATTTGAAATTCTGCGAAGTATCTCCGAAGCTTGTCAATTTCTTCACTCTCAAAAGGCGACTGACTCGCCACGGTGTTTTGCATGGCGAGTGTGGAACGACCGCGTTTGTTTATATTGAGTTTCGATATCTCCGATTTGTCCGGGCAATGTTTTGGTTCCTGACAAGGTCACTAAGACACTTAAGAGCTTTCAGAGAAATTATGAACTGATACATGAATGAATAGAGTTAAGATTCGTACGGTTCCTTGCCGTGGTGGCTGAGAGCAGACATACGACCGGAACGGTAAAAAAGCTTTGGTGGCTGAGAGTAGACAAACGATTGCAAAGAGTTAAATCCAGCCAAGCACCAGGAATGAATACAACTCGGGCCTACCCAAGAATGCACATAATCTCCTTTGTCTTGGCCTTTAGTAAAACTTCCTGGGTTTTGCTGTATAAAATAAACACGCTGATTGGCTATGGGTCCCTGTCTCTCCATCAGAGGACAGCGTTCCCACCCAGCCCCAGCTTTTTCCTTCCATCTTGGTGTCCGTCTCTTTCTTTCATTTTCTCAATCCCCAACCGCCCCTACTCAGGAACCGGACCACTCTCTAGCCACACTGGACGTGGAGAAGAGAGAAATATTTACAATAATATATCAAATCATCTGTAATAATAAAAGCGTAATATGCTAATTAGACTGGACGTCCTTCCAGACAACCTTCAGACGAAGCCAGGGCTGTGAGGGAAGCCCAGGTCCTGGGTCCTGTGTGCCAGAGGGCAGCTGGTGCCAGCAACTAGGGGAAGGAAGGCCTACTCTTGCACGAATTTCGTGCATTGGGCCTCTAGTTATTAATAAAGCATGATAGTATTTTATAAAGCTTTACCTATAAAATTTGCTTATCTATGAATACAGTAGCATCACTTGAATAACATCATACAGCCTACAGAAGGCATGTAACTTTCCATTAGGTTATACCAGGTGACTGAATAGAATTGACACTTTATATATCTATAGATCAGAAAGTAATTGGAAACCAAATCATTATAAGTGCATAAGCAGAGAAAGATAATGCAAAAGGGCTTGAAATTAGAAACATTATAAACAAAACAGAAACTGTAAAGTTACGAAGGATAGAAAGGAACCTTTTAGAAATAAGCAAAATGATAGCTTAAGACTACAAATAAAGAAGAAAATGAATCTGCAATGTAACTGGGGATGGGCATTGGCAACATCAATTCATTACAGTATAGAAAAATAATACTTTTCTTAAATGAGAAAAGAATATCTCTACCTTTCTGTTATGGACTAGTTCACTCACCTCAGATGTTTTCTGAGCAAATATTTCCACATAGCCTCAACTGACTGCCTGAGAACACTCAATATAATAGCTTATATCTATTGATTTTTTTATGTGCTTTCATGACTCCCCTAAAATTCAAGATTTAGTTTTTCCAATCCCTCCAAAATGGAAATTTCCATTCACCTACATTACTCTCTAGCCTTTTTTTATTCCCAAAGTTTAACTTCTGGCTTAGACTAAGATTATCCAGTGTTTCTGTACCCTCAATATTCCTCTAATCAGTACAAAATCATTCTACAAAACTCATCCTTTCTCCTCGATAAAAAGTCAATATCATTATCTTCTTTTAAAAACAATAATTTGATTTCTATTACTGTATTTACCAATAATGCTTAAGCAACTATAACATTAAAATTAGCTAATCAAAATATAAATAGCCTCTGGAAAATTGTCATTGGCTCTTTCATTAACCCCTATCACTGAAATTAAAATTAAGCATAATAATTCTGGTGAAACCCTCTTGACAAGTTAAAAAATCTAAAAACAACATTTATCTAGAACATATAGTTTATTATTTTTGGTCGTTGTTAGTCTTATTTTGAAACTCATAATTGAGGTATCATTCATTCATTCACTCATTCATTCATCAAACATTCATTTAGTGCCAGTAACTGATAGCCACTCTACCAAGTATATGAGATTTAAAAGAAATCAACCAGTCTCTATCCTGGAAGAACCAGTATCAGTTTCAGAAGTTACTAACTCAAATGCTTATAGGTGCCAGGCCTGAACAGGACTGGATATAAGATAATAGGGATGAGTGAGAACTATGACAAGCTGGAGAGGGCATCCTCACCTACAAGCAATTTCATTATTTTTTAAATATTATATAAGCTTAAACTTTCTGAGACCTACCAGTTTATGACTTTTGGTTAATATGGACCTAACTACACACAAAATAGTTATTTTACACTACGTGTTTTTAATATAGATGTTTAAAGGCTTCTGAGAGAATAGAAAAGTAATTATAATTTCACTATCATTCACAGTTTTACTCAAATATTACTGAGTACTGATTATGTATCCATTTTAAAAAAGAGACAAACAGGAGGAGGAAAAGGTAATACATATAACACTATGTGCCAAGCACTGTTCTAAGCACTTTACATACATTAATTCATTTTAGCCTCATAACAATCTTAAGAAGTAGGAGCCACTAATATCCCCATTTTGAAGGTGACGTTTAGAACTTAGCATAGGTCACACAGAAAGGAAACCCCAAAATCATTCTGGCTCCAGAGTCCATGCTCTTAACTGTTCTTCTAAACCAGGGATTCACATTCCCAGTCTAAGATGCATATATATATGCATCTCCTTTGGCATATTCCCATAGCACCCTGTGCTTCCCTCCATCACAGGATTTTCCTGTTTAATTGTCTGACTACCAAACTGAGCTGTGGACTATTTAAGGTCAAGAATCACATCTTATTATCACTGTATCCTCAACATCTATTACAGTAATCTCGCATAGAGTAAGTTCTCACTTCAATAAACATGTGCTCAATAAATACAAAGTGAATAGCACAATGACAGAATTGATAAAAACAGACTAATATGTATCAGTTAGGTAGAATACACATGGAATATATTATATCCCCAAAACTTGTGTAAAATGAAAACATTAAAAATTATAAGACGTTTAAAAGCTGTTGGTTTAATTAATATACAGATTATTAAAGGGGTGAGATATTTTTTAAATATTAAAATCATCATTCATAGGTAATAACTTTATCCAAACTACCCCATATTACCTTCATATCGCCAGTGGGGACAACAGTAAAAGGTTCCTAACTGGCCTTCTTGATTGTAGGTTAACGTCCTTTCTCCAAACTATTTCTACTCACTACTGCTAGAACTGACTCTAAAACAATTTGTTGTGTAACAATCACATCTAAAAACCCTCAAATGTTCCTCACTGCCTACATGTAATCCAAATTTCCTTAGCATGTTTTAAGTTGTGTTTTTTTTTTGTTTGTTTTTTGTTGTTTTTTTTTCAGGGAAACCTCTCCTAAATCTTTTCTAAAATGTTTATCCAAATTGCAGCTGGTAAGAAGTATAGGTGAGTATTTCCTTTATGGGTAGAAAAACATGACCTACTAGTTTGGAAGAATGCTAAGCATTTTTGGAAGGAATGCAAGGAGAGAATGAATACTTAGCCATAAACACATAAGTGATGCAATTAAAAAAAAAACTAAACTACAAGAGTGGCTGGTCTGAATGTCACAAGAAAAACGACAAAAATTACAGAGATAAAGAAACCAAGAAAGAACTTAAATATTTTAATTTGAGCATAAATGGAAATCACATTTATTTGTAAAATATAATTCAAGACTTTCAAACAAAGAACATTATGGTAAATTGCAAAACAATCTACCTCATTGAATACATCCTTTGGCCCTGGCCGGTTTTTCTCAGTAGTTAGAGCATCGCCCCATGGACCAAAGGGTTTGATTCCTAGTCAAAGGCATGTATCTGGGTTACAGGTTCGATCCCTGGCTCTGGGCATGTGAGGGAGACAACCAATCAATGTGTCTCTCTCACATCAATGTTCCCCTCCTCACTCCCTTCCATTCTCTCTAAATATCAATGGAAAAAAACATCCTCAGGTGAAGATTAAAAAAAAAAAATCTTTTGTTTGAGTAAGTGTGTACTGAAGAAGTAACTTTACCAAAAGAGAGGTCTGGCCTATGCCCTCCACTACTGGGTGGTGAGCTCTAGCCCCTGGAATGTCCTGCCTGATGAAAGTATCTTGCCAAAAGGTTTAACAATATGATTTATGATGGGGGCTTTCGATTGTGCCGTATCAGTTCTGACGTCCAGAGGAACTGGAGACTAAAGGTATTAGCCAAACCTCTGGGAGGGGCTGCAAACTAAAGGTCAGCCATGCAGGTGGGATGTGACAATACAAACTTTGGATCTCAAACACTTAGGTGAGCTTCCCTGGTTGGCAATATTCTAATACTGTCATACATACTAACCAGGAGCAGGTAACACCATCCATGACTCTTCAGGGACAGGACAACCAGAAGCTTATCATTTGGGCACCTCACAGATTTGCCCTATGCAGCTCCTCTTTTGGCCTCCAGTTACAGTAAAACTATAATCCTAAGTATAGTGCTTTCCTGAGTTCTGGGAGTCTGTTTGGTAAATTATCAAACCTAAGGGAGTCCCTGGGGACGGCAGAATTTGTAGCCAGCAGGTCTGACAATGAAGGTGGCCCTGGGGACTCCCATACTTGCACCTAGTGTCTTAAGTAAGGACCATTCTGTAGGGGACTATGCAGTTGGCCTGAATTCATTGCAACAGAAGTTTTTGTCATTGTGTTTCTATAGTTGACACAATTTAGACTATCCTCCAAGTCACAGGCATCAGCAGGAAAGCATATGACTTCCTTGTTGGGCATTATTGTCAAGAGGCTGTTCAAGATGGGGCAGACTGTAGAATGATGCCATAGTCGCATGGGTAAAATGGCCCAGTTAGCCACCACAAATGAGATCTTTAATAGACAGTGAACATCTCTGGATGAGGACAACCCATACTGAGATACCAAATGGCATTTATCTGTAAACTAAACATGTTTTACAGCCTAATAAAGTACCAGGAATAAGGAATGAGACTTTAAGAAATAAACTATGTTTTCTGCAATATAAAAAGCATATAACATTTCCCTTATTCTTTGTATCAATTTTGAGCTACTATAGAAATAGTTCAAAATCATATAAAAATAGAACCTAAGATTTATATCTAAACTACTATATTAAGTACTTCATTTTGCTGTATAAAATAGCAAAATATATCTCTGGTATAGTGATTGTATTTCTAGTACTTAAAGGTAAACATTTATCAACAATTTAATGCAGCAAATAATTACATGGTTCACTAGACTTTTATATATACCGTTAAAGAATATGTGCTTTCATCAGCTGTACTGTCATTAACTTCCTATGTGCAACTTAAAATTCTTACTACTTCTCTTTAATATGTCTACCTTTACATTCTCTCCCAGAAAGGCCCAATCCTACTTCAGCCTAGTGAGTCACACTCCTCTTCTCACAGGGTATACACATATGCCTAAAGTATGTGTGGACATGTATGTGCCCTCAGAGTCCCTAGGCTAAGACCGGGAATTCTAAGAACATGCCAAAAAATAAAAATAAATAAATAAGGCAATCTATAAAAATATGGAAAGAAATGAAAATCCTTGTGAATAAAGAAATAGACAGAATATATGCATATTTCTCTTCTTTTTTAATATAACTTATAGCATATTTTCCATTGTTTTTTGTTGTTTTATTAAATTTAATGGGATGACACTGGTTCACAAAACCATACAGGCCTCAACAAAACATATGTGCACCATATCGTGCGCCCATTGCCCAAAGTTTCTTTCCGCCCCCACTACCCCCCTTTGCCCACCTCCACTGACCCCCATCCCATTCCCTTTCCCTCTGGCTGTCACCACATTGTTGTCTATGCTATGTGTTAAATATATGTGGATTTTTTGCTTAATCACTTCATCTTCTTTCATCCAGTCCCCTAACCCTCTCCCCGATAGTAGCTGTCAGTCTGTTCCATGTATCCATGCCTCTGTTTCTATTTTGTCTGTCAGTTTAACTTGTTCATTAGATTCCACATGTAAGTGTCGAAAGAATATATGCACCCCTATGTTCATTGCAGCATTATTTACAATAGCCAAGATCTGGAAACAGCCCAAGTGCCCATCAGAACATGAGTGGATAAAAAAGCTATGATACATTTATACAATGGAATACTACTCAGCTGTAAAATGAATAAATAAATAAAAATGAATCTTTTTTAATTGGCCTTCAAACTAGAAACTCAAATAAAATTATTATTTGAGAAATTGCTTCTTCTTGTTACTATTCTGTATGCTTTATTTTAACTATGTATATTCAGTTAAACACTGAACAACTCATTATCCCTGCACTGTGTTTGATGGATCTAATTACATAAAAGGAAAAGGCTAATAGAGCTATACTAATAAAATCCTAAAATAAAAATTATCTTCAAAATTTTAAAGGTATGCAGAAATGAAATGTCTATAAAAAAGTATGCATTTTTCCACAGTTATAAACTATTTAAAACCACATAAAAAATGTCTTCCCTCATAAAAATGATATGTACTTCCATGACAAAGCCTTTATCATTCATAATATCACTATTTACCATTCCCATTAGCAATGGAGGCCTGTGGAAGAGGCAGGAGTGGGGTGAAGGAGGCCAATGGGGGGTGGAGGGGACATCTCTAATACTTTCAACAATAAAGATAAATGTATTTTAAAAATTCATAATAAAAAGAAGACTCTCTAGAGCAATAACCTGCCAACTCTAGCTACTATCCCATGTTTGGTGTCACTCGTTTTCCCCTTTAGACCAACTCTGCTGTAAAAGGTGCTTTCCTTCTGTATTCAGCAACCAAAAAGAATTTCAAGAGAAACTAAGAACAAAGAAATAACAGTAAGAACTGAAACGGAGGGAAAATGAGACTAATAATAAAAATTCTAAATATTAGGACTTCTTTTTTAAAAATCATATGGTTTAAAAAGGGGGTTAAATAAGCTGAGTATAAAGAAAAAAAGGAAGAGCATCACGGTTCTCTAATGAAAACTACATTGAAAGTTGTTCAATATAACTGCTTCAGACCCCTAAAGAACAATTCTTATAATTATCCACTGCCAAATATTTCTAATAAGTACTGATTCTGACTAATGAAACTATACTAAGACACATTTTCTTCAGTGCTGAACTTTGAATTAAGACAGCACAAGCTGTCAAATTCGTTTTTAAAAAACAAATGCAAACTGAAACAATTTGGCTTCTGCCCAAATTTACACTCTATTTATAATTTAGAAAATATTTCCGCAAGAGTACATAGCTGCAATTAGCAGATTTCCACCAAGGGTGTGGCCCACGTTAAGTGACAACGTTATCCTTATTCTACCAATTGGGCAGAGCACAGAAGTGTACAGGCTCCTGTAAGCAACTCTATCATATGTCTGCTGTCAAAAGAGGCACAAAAGGCAAGGAACTGTGAGAAGATGATGGCAGTCGAAGTCTACCAACAGCCCCATGCCAAGAAGGCCTTACGCAAAATATTAGTGAAAAAAGAATAACTCTATATTTGTTTTTTCTATAATATATTTATATATTGAGAAAAAAAATGCTCAATAGTGCTGGAATAATCGCTAATATTATATCCAAGAAGAAATACCAAATTGAGTGGACATGAATAGAAGCAGGTAAAATACAACGAAAACTTCTTCTATTATCTACCTTATGAGATTGTATTAGAAAGGAAATTAAAACATAATTGTATAAGTTGCTATATTTTCCATATTATTCTATCATATCATAACCATTCCTCTTCCCAAAAATAACTTCATGGTGCATCTTTATTGTCAAATAGTATGCAGCAGCTAAAAAATAATGTTGCAAATCCCTATGCATTGACATGGAAATATTTCTAAGCCACATTGTTAAATAAAAAAAAAAAACAACTATCCCAGAATATTTAATATGATGCATTTTAAGTGTCCAAACAACAAAAATAAAGAAAACTTTCCATGTATATATACATATACATATATATGTAACTGATTAGTTTAAAATAGACTATGTACTAAAAACTGCTGATTTCAAAAGGCCTGACAAGTTATTTTCACTCTTATGTAACTCTACACAGATTACAGCTTTTTAAAAAACATAATAGCTATCAATCAAAAACTATTATGAGAAACAAGAAAACAACCTAGTTTAAGTTTCCATCACTGAGAATCTTACTAACGAGGAGAAGACCTGGTAACTGTACATGTTTATCCAAAAGAGTACTATATTCAAGAAATTTCGGGGAAAATCAAGACAATTCGGCAGAAAAATATCATTCATATTTCTCTCCCAAGCTGAATTAGGATACATTATAAGTGTTATTTTAAAAATGTTACCTTTCTTGAAGTATAAATGTCAAAAAATGGCTTATTTCTGACACTAAATGGTTCCTGTGTTTTGTCAATGAGCCCAGTCTTCATTTTTTCATGTCGAGGATTTATTATTTCTCGTTCTATACACTGAAGACGAACATTAAAATCACAATCTCCAACTGGTTGTGCCTGAATTAAATGAGACAGTTATTTAAATTTTAACTCTAAAAACTATTTTTTCAGCATAACTATCAAGGCTTTCACTTTGTACATAGTTGTTTCTGTAAATTACATCCTTTGGAGTTCTCCAATATAGAGCCTGCACAACCCCACATGCCAGCCCTGAAAATTAATTTGACTAATGATGGAAGCATATCTAAACATACACACACACAGTTATTTCAAAATTATAAATGTATAAAATAGTATGGGGAAAGGGTATAAATCTATTAACAACTGATCCAAAATTTTCACATCTGAATTAAAGTATTAATATACTCACTAATTGTTTTTATTATTTATATATTTATATGCATAGCCCATGGACAGGGGCAATAGGGTAGTGAAGACTTGGGGAGAGGGGTAAGGTAGGAGTTAGGAGAAAGGGAGATGGGGGTGGGGGGAAGTTGGAGCTATTTGTAATACTATCAACAATAAAAAACATATTTTAAAAAAAATTTTTTTAAAAACTTCTGTGGCTCAATGGATACTAATATGAAAAATATATTGTTTGCCACATTTATATCCAAGAAAGAATTAAAACAGAGAAAAGATAACTAGTTCCTATACATTGTGAAGAGCATGATTGGCAACCAAATAGAAAAATTAAAAGAACAGACCATTGGAACCTATAATAAAATCACAAAAATCCAAACAAGTAAAAGCAAACATAAAAAATGCTTTACTTTGCCCTAGCCAGTTTGGCTCAGTGGATAGAGCGTTGGCCTACAGTCTGAAGGGTCCCAGGTCCGATTCCGGTCAAGGGCATGTACCTTGCACATCCCCAGTAACGCGTGTGCAGGAGGCAGCTGATCGATGTTTCTCTCTCATCGATGTTTCTAACTATCTCCCTTCCTCTCTGTAAAAAATCAATAATATATAGTTTTTAAAAAGATGAATCCTTAAAAAAAATTACTACTTCATTAGTAATTAGGAAAAATCAAATTAAAAACAAGATATCATTTCACACATAGCCATTTGGCAAAAATTAGGTATGTATTACCAACTGTGATAAATTGGTACAACTACTTCTGAAAGGAATTTAGCAAGGCAGCTAATAAAGCTTAATTAAGTTGCTAAATTAATTAGAATCTCAATGTTGTAGGAAATGAGGGACTGGACTTCTTAAACACTTCCCAAGTGACCACATCCCAAGAATGAGAACTGTCCTAGAGAAACTATGACACAAGTGCAAAAGAAAAAAATATATAAAACTATTCAATACAATAATTAAACAGCAAAATATGGAAACACATATGTTAATCAAGAGGAAAAAAGATAAATTTCATACATTTCTATAATATAATAATTAAGGGTAATTAAAGTGAATGAACCAAACCTACATGCATTAACACAGATAAATCTATACAAAATAATGTGGAGCAAATGTTGTGCACTACAGTACAGTACTATGACATTTATGTAACACTAGAAATCCTACAAAAGAACACTACATATATTTTACAGACATACATTGATAGTAAAGGTATCACAAACACTCATGGGGATAATAAACACCAAATTCAGAGTAAAGGCTGTTGCTTCTGGGTAAGAGGGTCAAGGATAAGAAGACAGAGGTGTACACAAGAAACTTCTGATATTATACATATAACTAGAGGCCCAGTGCACAAAATTCATGCATTCGGGGGGTTCCCTCAGCCCAGTCCGCACCCTCTCCCAGTCCAGGAGTCCTGAGTGCTGCCTGCCACCGCTGCTGCACTTGCCAGCGGTGAACTAGGCTTCTGGCGCACTGACCACCAGGGAGCAGCTCCTGCATTGAGCATCCGCTCCTGGTGGTCAGTGCACGTCACAGCAACCAGTTATTCTGCCGTTTGGTCAATTTGCATATTAGTCTTTTATTATATAGGGTGATTTATTTATTATTAAAAGGGGAGCGGAATAAAAAAGACAAAGCTAAGCTTCAACAAATCTATTGGTAGGTATATAGTATTCCTTATATTATTCTCTATACTTTTACGTATGCCGAAAACTTACTTTTTCTTTTAAGAATTAGAAGGCCATTGTCTAAGACAAAGTTCCCAGGCTAAGAAATGAACCTGCACTGAACGTATTTTAAAGCAGAGCTCAATATCAAGAGGCAAAGGAGATAGCACTCCCCCATTCACGAAGAAACAAAGCCACACCCACCCTTTGTCTTGTTAGGGGCCAATGAACATCATTCCAAGATCTGTGATATGAGTAAGTCAATTTTGGAAAGCATTACTTTTGAGGAATACAGTAGCCACAAACAGAACAAGACTAAAACTTGATGGTTTCTGACCTTGAGTTTCCTAGGTTTGAAATAGTTTGAAATATATGTAATTCAACAAGTGAGATATATACACATTGAAAATTTCCTGGAGAAAATAAGTCATCTGGATTAATATAAAATCTTGAATCTTAATACTGCCATTTAAAATATACAACCCCCCCCCCCCAAAAAAAGGTTTTTTTAACTTTTATTATAAATCCTCAAAATCTTAAAACTTAACACTTTTAATTCCAGAATTTTTAACTGCTTACAGTCTGGTTGGAATAATAAATGATTATGCAATCTGAATAATATATTTCTAGAAAATAATTATACCTTTTCATAGATGTACACTATTGAAAGAATTTCTTCCATTTACAGAATTCATCTTGTACTGTCTAAATAATTTCAATACTGAATTAAACATTAACAGGCAATTTGATTCTTGGCTAGTCTAAAACTGTAGTAAATGGGTAGAAAATATAATTTCACTTTTTTATATCTATTCACAAAAGAAGATTTATATTTTGTTTTTAGGTTTACTTAATAACATTTTACAATATACTATCTTGTATTACCACAGTTAAACTGCTTATCTTTAGTCACTTGAAATAACTAAAGAATCTAAAGACAAATGTGCAAAGTATTAGGCAGTAAGGGAAAGAAAAATGTACAAGCATTGACAAAAAAAAATCAAATGAGTAACTTGAAAGTGTCACAATTTTTCTTTCCTACTCTAAGGCAATAATACTTTTTATTTGTTAAAAACATCTATTATCTCAGTGACAATCCATTTAGAAATTATAAAAGGTACTTACATTGAATTTAATTATGTCGTAAATCAAATATCTAGGTACAGCTTGTCCATTTACTTTATCAATAATCATTTCCTTAAAAGAGAAAAAAAGAAAAGTTTCTTCATTCTTTAACAACAATTTGTTTAATTTCACTGAAATGTAATAGACACACAGAAAGTACATAAAACATCAAAATACAACCTAATGGCCAAAACCGGTTTGGCTCAGTGGATAGAGCGTCGGCCTGCGGACTGAGGGGTCCCAGGTTCGATTCCGGTCAAGGGCATGTGCCTGGGTTGCGGGCATATCCCCAGTGGGAGATGTGCAGGAGGCAGCTGATCGATGTTTCTCTCTCATCGATGTTTCTGGCTCTCTATCTCTCTCCCTTCCTCTCTGTAAAAAATCAATAAAATATATTTTTAAAAAAAAATGAAATTTCAAATGAACACACTTATAATACCCAGATTAAATCAATATTCTCAGCACCCCAAAAATTCCTATCATGAATTCATTCTGTATAAAATAAAGTGATATTACAATATCTGCTCATTATATTTTATATTTGAATTACTATGCTATGTTTTATGTTTGAATTTACTAAGCAACTATTAGGATAAAAAAAGACTACAAATTTTAAATGCCAAACATCAGGAACATTTAAAAAATATTTTGTTAAATCATTATTGCTTTATATTTTGCTATGTACCAATTATTTTAATCATAAAATCTGTAGATAAAAATGGTACCCTTATAATAGATACAATCCCCATACTACACATGTGGTCTTTCTTGGTTCCACATGCCTCTACTATCATCAAAGGGAACAGGAAAAAAGAACATGATACCACATATCACAGCCATTAAATGAAAATAATGTAAATTCTGCCCTCTCACAGAAAAGAGATAAAGGATACTAAAGAATGATTATAGGTATATAATGTAGTATTTTATAAAATTTTAACTTTTAATAATAGGTTTGACCTAAAATTACTTTACTTTCCTCATATTCTTCCTAGGAAATTAAATGGGTTTTTTAAAATAATTTCATGCCCTGACCGATTTAGCTCAGTGGATAGAGAGTCGACTTGTGGACTGAAAGGTCCCAGGTTCAATTCCAGTCAAGGGCATGTACCCTGGTTGTGGGCACATCCCCAGTAGATGGTGTGCAGGAGGCAGCTGATCGATGTTTCTAACTCTCTATCCCTCTCCCTTCCTCTCTGTAAAAAATTAATAAAATATATTTAAAGAAACATTTTAAAATAATTTCATGACAGAAAATCCACATATAACCATCTAAAATTACTAAGAACACACTGATTTAAGACAAATATATTTTAAGAAACTATTAAAATTAACTTCTTTCTCAAATACGTGTTTTGTTAAGCACAGACACTTATTGTCTTGAACACAACTCTTTTTTTATCTTTATACTAGAGGCCTGGTGCACAAAATTCGTACAAAGAGGGGGTCCCTCAGCTTGGTCTGCACCCTGTCCAATCCGGGACCCCTAGGGGGATGTCCGACTGCCAGTTTAGGCCTGCAGGATGGGGCCTAAACCGGCAGTCGGACATCCCTCTCGCAATCCGGAACTGCTGCCTCCTAACTGCCCTCCCCTGCTGGCCTAGTCATCCCTAACCACTCTACCTGTGTGCCTGATCCCCCCTAACTGCCTCTGCCTGCCGACCTGATCACCTCTAACCACCCACCCCTGCCAGCCTGATCGCCCCTAACTGCCCTCCCCTGCCAGCCTCATCACCCCTAACTGCCCTCCCATGCCAGCTTGATCACAAAATATCAGGTCTATCTGTTCTAAAGCATATTACCCTTTTATTAGTATAGATAGTACTTTATTATTTGAAATTATGCTTGACATAAATTATATCACTTTTATTCTTTTAAACTGTTCACTGAAATATTTTAATTTAAATACATGTATCTAAGAATTTTATGAGCCAATGAGGTGGTATCAGTAATAGGTTTCAATTAATTATTCTTTACAAAACTGGGTGGACAGAAATTAAGTGGCACTCCAAGTTCAGACAGCAGATATCACAGAATTTCCCTCCCAAATTACCTGACAAAATGAGCAAAAACATACTTTTGTTTAAACATTAAAAAAGGCAAAAAATAAAATGTATTATCAGCAAACAAAACAAATAAAAAGGAATGAACAAATGAATAAGATTTAAAATTGACAGCCACAGAAATTACCAAGATTCTGGTGAAACAAAAAGGCACAGCAGGGTTCAGCTCCAAGCTCTACTTGTAAAATGACAGTCTTAGTAATTATCACTATTATACTCAAATATAGAAAGATACAAACACAGTGGTTATTCTTGTCTTCTTTTTTCTACCTCTTCTAATGTGTAGAGTAATAAAAATAGCAGACTATTTCTGCTCCCAGACTTCATGCTGAATTGAAGAAATAATCTGAGTATTACTGGAATAAAATATGGTTCCCGACTAGCCAAAGAAAATATTCACCAAGGTTTTTAAAAGAGAACAGAACCCAGATATTCTAACAAAGACCCAATACCGAGAATGATTCTTTCCAAAGAGTCCCTCAACACAATGTACTCTTCACCACAGCTGCCATTGTCATAAGCTACAGAAAAGTAAGTAGACATAAAATACATAAGCTTAAAACTTAGTTAATCGGAAACCTTGTACACTGTTGGTGGGATTGTAAAATGCTGCACCCACTATGGAGAATAGTATGGTAATTCCCTCAAAAAATTAACAATAGAACTACCATATGATCCAGTGATCCCACTTCTGGGTATATATCCAAAAGAACTGAAAGCAGGGTCTTGAAGAGATATTTACACACCCATGTTTATAGCACCACTATTCCAGTAGTTAAGAGGCAGAAGCACCCCAAATGTGAGACAGATAAATAAATGTGGTGTATATATATAGTGGGATAGATACTACTGAGCCTTGAAAAGGAAGGAAATTATCACCAGCTATAACATGGATAAACCTTGAGGGCAGTAAGCTAAATGAACTAAGCCAGTCACAAAAAGACAAATACTGTATGATTTCAGTTATATGAGGTATCTAAAGTAGTTAAAGTAGTTAAATTCATACAAATTAAAAAGTAGAATGGTGCCCTGGCCGGTTTGGCTCAGTGGATGGAGAGTCGGCCTGCGGACTCAATGGTCCCGGGTTCGATTCCAGTCAGGGGCATGTGCCTTGGTTGTGGGCACATCCCCAGCGGGAGGCAGCTGATCGATGTTTCTCTCTCATCGATGTTTCTAACTCTCTATCCCTTTCCCTTCCTCTCTGAAAAATCAATAAAATATATTTAAAAAAAAAATAGTAGAATGGTGGTTGCCATGGGATAATGGGAAGCTATTTCACTGGTAGAGAGTTTCAAATTTACATGACAAAAAAGTTCCTGAAAAGAGCCTTACAACTGTTCCAACTTATTCTTAAGGAGAGTTTCTGGAATTTGATGCAGGAAGGGGGATCCAAGGAGGAGCCCATCTAGGTGATGAAAATATTCTGGAATTAGTATTACAGTCACACAATCTTTTTTAAAATATATTTTTATACATTTCAGAGAGGAAGGGAAAGGAAGAGATAGAAACATCAATGATGAGAGTCACTGATTGGTTGCCTCCTGCGTACCCGCCACTGGGGATCGAGCCCACATGATCTGAAATCAAACACTGACCTCCTGGTTCATAGGTCTCTGCTCAATCACTGAGCCATGCCAGCCAGGCACAATCTTTTGAATATACTGAATTTAATTATACTTTAATTTTAAAAAGTAAAACTAAATTTTTTATCCTAAAATCAGTTCTTCAGAATAAAGAAAAATGATGGAATCCCAGATATACAGCATATATTAAATATCAGTAGAGCCCTAGCTGGTTTGGTCAGTGGACAGAGTGTCAGCCTGCAGACTGAAGGGTTCCGGGTTTGATTCCGGCCAAGGGCACATGCCTGGGATGCGGGCTTGATCCCCAGTAGGGGGTATGCACGAGGCAGCCGATCATCATTGATGTTTCTATCTCTCTCTCCCTCTCCCTTCCTCTCTGAAATCAATAAAAATGTATTTTAAAAAATGTCAGTACATACATGTTGATTATACATGTTTTATTAATATAGATATAACAAAATTACTAAAAGAAAGTACATCAAAATGTTAAAATGTAATCTATTAGTGATAGTTGAACTTTTCTACTTTATAATGTACTGACTGACTAAAAACTTTTAAATGAGCATGCATATTCCTTTATAAAAAATTAACAGTTGAAAAGACATGCCATTTCCCCAGGATTCTTGCAATTAACTTTAATCTTTAACTATCATATCCTCCTCTTAACCTCAATGTAAAATTGATTGAATTTCACTGATTTATGTCAAGTGAATTAATGCTGTATTTCTGAACTCCTATTTTCCATATTTTGTAGGTCAAAGAACATCATTCAGAGAGCGAAACAAAAGCTTTCCTACACACATCTGACAGCCGGACAATTAGATAGTTTGAGTTATTCTTGGATTTGAAATTGTACAAAGACAATTTGCAAATGAAAATGTGGAAGAAACAGGAAACTACAGAGGACTGTTTTAATTAACTGGAAAAAACAAGTATGGCAACTACTAATCTGGTCCAAGCAAACTGACATCATGAATCACATTGCTGTTTTAAAACCTCACAAGAGTCTATTATGCTGCTCTCAGTTATCCAAGTTTGGGGTGAAAATAAATAGTATTGCTAAATTAAATCTGCAGATGGTTAAACATCTAATTTTTAAGCATTATTTCCTACCTGGAATGTCCTAAGCCCATGTCCAACATAAATCTCTATAAAAATCTTTCCATATCTAATGCCAATTCCTCTATAAAATATCTTTAATTCCTAACTAACTAAATTCAATGTATTTCTCTTCTAAACCATCACAGGACTTGTTTTAAATACCAATCTTCAGGTTATCGTTCTATCCATTACCAATCATTCTCCACCCCTACCCAACAAAGTAAACCGTCTCAAGAGTGAGACCTTCGACTTATTTGAGGAGAACCAAGATGGCGGCATAGGTTAACGCCGGAGTTTGCTGCTTTGAACAACTACTTCAAAAGTGAAACCAAAAAACGGAAGGGACATCACCCAGAACCACAGGAACGCTGGCTGAGTGGAAGTCCTACAACTAGGAGGAAAGAGAAACGCATACGGACACTCAGAGGAGGCGCAGTGGTGAAGTCAAATTCTGAGGTGCGGAGTGCGCGGAGCGGGCTGGCGGCGGAGGGCGCGGTTGTTGTTTTCAATCGGGAGGGAGTCGCAGACTCTGAGCTCCAGATCCGGGCGAGTCTTTAGGGACCCAGACTCAGGCGGAAGAAGCGGGACTGTCTGGCTTCGGTCAGAGCGAGGGCAGCTTTCTCTCCGAGCTTTGCAGCGGGTGCTGGGACTCAGAGAGGCAGAGCCCCTTGGGACAGGACTGAGAGCCGCCATAACTGCTCTCTCCGGCCCACCCTGTTGATCCTGTGCGACCCGCCCTGCCCAAGCCCTGCACAGAGGCATTTGCCGGATAGCCTCAGGCAAAGGCTAGATTAGCACCTCCCTAGAGGACAGAAGTTCTCTCACTGCTGACGCAGCTGATTCTCATAGCCACTTGGCCTGGAGGTCAAACCCTCCCTGGAATTAGCTACAACAATCAAGATTTATCTATAAGACTGCGAACAAAGACCACTAGGGGGTGCACCAAGGAAGCATAACAAAATGCGGAGACAAAGAAACAGGACAAAATTGTCAATGGAAGAAATAGAGTTCAGAACCACACTTTTAAGGTCTCTCAAGAACTGTTTAGAAGCTGCCGATAAACTTAATGAGATCTACACGAAAACTAATAAGACCCTCGATCTTATATTGGGGAACCAACTAGAAATTAAGCACACACGGACTGAAATAACGAATATTATACAGACGCCCGACAGCAGACCAGAGGAGCGCAAGAATCAAGTCAATGATTTGAAATGCGAGGAAGCAAAAAATATCCAACCGGAAAAGCAAAATGAAAAAAGAATCCAAAAATGCGAGGATAGTGTAAGAAGCCTCTGGGACAGCTTCAAGCGTACCAACATCAGAATTATAGGGGTGCCAGAAGATGAGAGAGAGCAAGATATTGAAAACCTATTTGAAGAAATAATGACAGAAAACTTCCCCCACCTGGTGAAAGAAATGGACTTACAGGTCCAAGAAGCGCGGAGAACCCCAAACAAAAGGAATCCAAAGAGGACCACACCAAGACACATCATAATTAAAATGCCAAGAGCAAAAGATAAAGAGAGAATCTTAAAAACAGCAAGAGAAAGAAACTCAGTTACCTACAAGGGAATACCCATACGACTGTCAGCTGATTTCTCAACAGAAACTTTGCAGGCCAGAAGGGAGTGGCAAGAAATATTCAAAGTGATGAATACCAAGAACCTACAACCAAGATTACTTTATCCAGCAAAGCTATCATTCAGAAGTGAAGGTCAGATAAAGAGCTTCACAGATAAGGAAAAGCTAAAGGAGTTCATCACCACCAAACCAGGATTATATGAAATGCTGAAAGGTATCCTTTAAGAAGAGGAAGAGGAAGAAAAAGGTAAAGATACAAATTATGAACAACAAATATGCATCTATCAACAAGTGAATCTAAGAATCAAGTGAATAAATAATCTGATGAACAGAATGAACTGTTGATTATAATAGAATCAGGGACATAGAAAGGGAATGGACTGACTATTCTTGGGGGGGAAAGGGGTGTGGGAGATGTGGGAAGAGACTGGACAAAAATCGTGCACCTATGGATGAGGACAGTGGGTGGGGAGTGAGGGCGGAGGGTGGGGCGGGAACTGGGAGGAGGGGAGTTATGGGGGGGGGGGGAAAGGAACAAATGTAATAATCTGAACAATAAAGATTTAATTACAAAAAAAAACAAAAGAGTGAGACCTTCTCCTCAACCCTCTGAGTAATGTCTTCACTCTGGCACAGCAACTTGAACATGATAGGCACTCAAAAAATATTAGTTCAATTATAAATTATACTAAATGTTTACAAATGCTATAACTCAATAGTAAAAATTATACTAAATATTTACAAACGCTATAACTCTTTTCCCCTTTTATTTTATTAGTTACAATGCTAAAAGAAACTGTATCTTAAATAAAAAAAAACTAAAATGTTTTTGCTGTTCCTCTAAACTAACTATCAGGGCTGCCGCATTAGCCGTGCAGTATATGTGCAGCACAGCCCCAGGAGTGCCAGTCACATCAACTACAAGAACGGCACACCCTGGGGATGTGCAATGAGCAATACTTTCAACCTTATGCAGTGGCTCTGTCGACAACAAAGGGGTATGTGTGCATGCGCGCGCGCACGCGCGCGCACACACACACGTTACAAAAGTTTATTATATACATACTAGAGGCCCGGTGCACAAAATTCGTGCACAGGGGTGGGGTTGGGAGGGGTCCCTCAAGCCAGCATGCAACGACGCAAGCTTTCTGTGCCCGGCCTGGCCAGAGGCCCTCCGCAGCCGGTCGCAGAACACTTGCCTCATCATCGCAGTGATGAAGCAAGCATTCCATCAGGCCGCTCATGCTGCCCGCTCTCAGCAGCCGCTCCCCCCCGGGACTGGTAGACTCCAGCGGGGCTGAGAGGACTGGGTGTCGCCATCTTGTGGCTATGGGCGCCGCCATCTTTGTGACAGAGTGACAGTTAATTTGCATATTATCCTTTTACTAGATAGGATGTGTATGTCACTTTTATTACAAAATGATATTTTACTACACACCCTGTCACAGTAATGAAGATATACTAGTAGCTCCACAGGATACACACAGTATAGTTAACTCTGTTTTGTGACTCTATAGTTACTCTTTGCTCAGTCTCCATCCAACTATACTACCTTCTTACCAACTTTGTAATCTTTAGTACCTAGTTCACAGTCATCCTGGTCTCTTACCATCTCTCATTATGACCCATCTACCATTTCTTTGATCTCGCTTCCACTGCTATGGTTCACACAACCTCCACCTCTCTCTCTAGGTCACATCCTGAACCTTCTCATCACTCAAAACTATACCTCAGACTAACTCAAACATGCTATTCTCCAATCACAGTGAGATAGAATACTGCACACTCCAATATTTAGTTGACAAATAAACAAGAACAAGGGATGGAAGCAATAAGTATTCAGGTCACTTTGAAAGTGGTATTCCCTCTGTTAAACTAATAAATATATATATTTATATATGTGATTTTCATTAGGGTAATTCCATCATTGAGAGTTTAAGTGAACATTTCCAAGCCTCTCTCTATTGTCCCAATATCTGTCCATTTAAACCAGAAATAGAGGAGCAAATTTTATCAGAAGACAGGAAGAATTCTCACGTAAATTCCAGAGAATATTAGCCAGACACAATTCAATCTGGCTCGTGAAAAGGTTCAACTCCCATTTGACCCAGTGATACCACTTCTAGGAATATATCCTAAGAAACCAGAAACACCAATCAGAAAGGATATATGCACCCCTATGTTCATAGCAGCACAATTTACCATAGCTAAGATTTGGAAGCAGCTTAAGTGCCCATCAGAGGGTGAGTGGATTAAAAAACTGTGGTACATCTACACAATGGAATACTACACTGCTGTAAAAAGGAAGGAACTCCTACCATTTGCAATAGCATGGATGGACCTAGAGAGCATTATGCTAAGCGAAATAAGTCAGAGAAAGATAAACATCACATGATCTCACTCATTTGTGGACCATAATGAACAACATAAACTGATGAACACAAATAGATCCAGAGACAGAGAAGCATCAATCAGACCATCAAACCTCAGAGGGAAGGTAGGAAGGGGGAGAGATCAACCTAAGGACTTGTATGCATGCATATAAGCCTAACCAATGGACACAGATAGCAGGGGGGTGAGGGCATGAGTGGGGGGGGGGAGAAAAGGAGGGCAAAGGGGGGATAAGGACACATATATAATACCTTAACACGTTAAGTGCCCAGTCAGTCACCAGTGACTGACACCACACTTTCCGTCCGGAAAACAAAACAGGCTGGGTGCTTAACGTGTTAATCAATAAAAATAGCCCTGGCTGATTTGGCTCAGTGGATAGAGCGTGAGCCTGCAAACTGAAAGATCTCAGGTTCGATTCCGGTCAAGGGCACATGCCCAGGTTGTGGGTTCGATCCCCAGTGGGGGACTTGCAGCCGATCCATGATTCTCTCTCATCATGGATATTTCTATATCTCTTTCCTCTTCCTTCCTCTCTGAAATCAATAAAAATATATTTTAAAAAAATAAAATAAAATAAAAAATGTAAATAGCAAACTTCAAAATAGAAGATTGGAGGGACTTAGGTTGTCAGACATTAAATTGTATGTTAAAGTCACAGTATTTAAACCAATATAAAACTACCACTAGAAGATCAAAATTTAATGAAATGGAAAAATGAATCAGGAAAGAAACAATGACATATAAAGGAACCCATCATACCAAAAAAAGGATATATCCAATTAAAAAGGAAAAACTGATTAGCTAAATGATACTAAGGCAACAGTTTAGACATCTGGAAATAAATAAAATTAAACTCCTATTTTATTCCTTTTACCAAAATGTATCTCAGATAGATCAAATATTATTTTAAAAACTATATAAATTAAAACCATAAAATTACTGGGGAAAAATACAGATATTATAAAATTCTGAAGTAAAAATATCTTTCTACCCTGGCCAGTGTAGCTCAGGGATTAGAGTGTCCGCCTGCACACCAAAGGTTCATGGGTTCGATTCCCGATCAAGGGCACATACCTGGGTTGCAGGTTTGATCCCTGGTTCGGGGTGCATGAAGGAGGCAACCAATCAATGTGTTTCTCTTACCTCTCTCTCACTCTCTCTCACTCTCCCCCACTCCTTCTACACTCCCTCCCTTCCACACTCCCTGAAAAGCAATGGAAAAGAAGTATCCTCTGGTGAGGATTAACAAAATTAAATAAATAAAAGCATCTTTCTTAAAATGACACATATTAAAAATCAAGGGGTTTATAATTTTTCCTACATAAATTTAAATTTATGCCACAAAAAATACCAGAAAAAGTAAAAAAAAAAATTTTCAAAATGTTCATGAATATCCCCTATAACAAAAAATTCTCATAAATCAGTATGAAAAAAATATGAACACCCAACAGGAAAATACATAAGGATTTGAATGGTCAACTCACAGAAGAAATGCAATAATTCATAAAGAAGTGAAAAAGTGATAACCCCCTTAACAATTCACATAAATGCATATATTAAAAGAGATAAACCAATCATTTTACGATGTGTCAGACACTATGATCAGCATTTTATAAATTATCCAACTTAGAATCTTCACAATAGCATCAAGAGCTAAGTACTGTTATTAGCCTCACTTCACTATAGATGAGGAAACTGAGAAAATTATATAAGGTCCCTCATGTAATAACTGATGGAGCCAATAAGGCACCGTCAGAGTTAGGGCTCATAACCACTATGTTACACTATCCCTTAAAATGGAAAGGTCATTCTTTCCTTCACCAAACATTAAATTTTCAAAACTCGGTGTTTAAGACAATGTACTGATCCTTTACATATGGTTGTTAGAACTGTACATGTGTTCAAACTTTCTGCATTATATACACATCAATATTTAAAACTAGAGGCCTGTTTTCTTGGGATATGTTCCTAGAAGTGGGATCACTGGGTCAAATGGGAGTTCCATTTTTAGTTTTGTGAGGAAACTCCATACTGTTCTCTACAGTGGCTGCACCAGTCTGCATTCCCACCAGCAGTGCACGAGGGTTCCTTTTTCTCCACATCCTCACCAGCACGTCTGTTGATTTGTTGATGATAGCCAGTCTGACAGGTGTGAGATGGTACCTCAATGTCATTTTGATTTGCATCTCTCTGATGATTAGTGACTTTGAGCGTGTTTTCATATGTCTCTTGGCCTTCCTTATGTCCTCTTTCGAAAAGTATCTATTTAAGTCCATTGCCCATTTTTTGATTGGGTTGTTTATCTTCCTTTTGTTAAGTTGTATGAGTTCCCTGTAAATTCACCACTTAGATTTTGCTCTCTCTTTAGCTTTTGGGTAAACAGGCTATTTGAGAAGTTAGCTCAATTAGTATTTACACTTTATGTGCAAAACTATACACCAATAAGATTATATTTTTCTCTGCAGAGTAATCTCTGATAGGCTTGTTTCCAGTCCTTTCTGTTTGCTGTTTGGTTGTGGGGTTTATCTTCTTGTCATACCTTCACTGCCTTTCCTTGGAGGGAAAGGGGGCTCTACATCTTTCTTATAGCTTCCTACAATTTCAAATATCAGTTTTTACAATTTCTTAACTTTCTTAAATGTTGAACCAGAATTTACTGGGACTGGAAGGAATCAACTCCCTGAAAAACTGACACACATTCTGTTTAAGAATCCATGCTGTGAATTGCTATCAGTAGTATGAATATGTTACATCCCTCAGGAGCAGACATAAGGTTGAACACTCTGGCACAAAGAAAAGTCTAGAACAATATTCATCAAAATGGTAACAGAAGTTACTGCAATGGTATGAGTTCAGATTATTTCTACCAGCTCTTTGGTAATTTTTTATATTATTTTAATTTTTATTTACAATGAATCAATATTTTTAGAATTGGGAAAAAGAAAGCTATTTGCATGAAATAAAGTAACAACATTTTTAACCAAGTAATTTTATAATCATTAAATATAGATTTTTTTGAAATGGAAAAATTCTTATCACCTTTCAAAATTAAAATGTAAAAGTACAGTGATTGCTTTAAAAAGCAGAGTTTCTTAAAAAAAACAAACAAGAACTAGTAGTCCATATAGCTAAAGAACAAAGGAAAATTTAAGTGGTATCACATAATTAAGATTCAACTGATAAGTAAAATAATAAAATAAAAGTAGTATTTTTCAACAAAATGTCTTTCAATCATGAAGAACAAAAAAAAAAAATTAAGACTTAACTTCATTCACTTACTCTCATACCCAAATAAGAGGAAAATAGAACTTAGCATCCTAATAAAAAGTAGATTCAATTCTCTATATGCCAGTTATACCTCAATTTAAAAAAACTTTTAAAAAACTAGATTTTATTAGTTACTATTTAATTAATAAAAATACACTTTTACTTATAAGAGAGAAAAATGGCAATATTTAATTTCTTTAAATGATAAAATATGACTTACCCCATCCAACAGAGTATTTGATAAATGTATACGGAGATCTTTACGAAATGGGAATTCCAGATTTGAAACATGGAACACTGAATTATCTCTATCAATCATAAAAACTTCATTTGTTCCATCAATCAACATCATATACCTGTAAATAAAACATAAAAGGTAACATTAACAGCCTAATTCAAGAATAGGTTCATAAGAAATAATAGTTAAATTGTTTTTCCTTAGGCTTATTTCCTTTCCTTATAGCTGCATGAAATAATGTTCACTAGATTTCTCCCTATCCCCCATCATTCAGATTAAAGTACCACAAATAACGTATTTTCTTCTTTTTAAAAAAAATGGGTTCCTATAAAAAACACATGGTATAGAGAAATCAAGCTTTTTTAATAGTTTATTTACTTTTTATGTTTTTATTTATTTCAGAGAGAGGAAGGGAGAGGGAGAGACAGAAATATCAATGAGGAGAGAGAATCATTGATCGGCCGCCTCCTGCACGCCCCCTACTGGGGATGGAGCCTGCAACCTGGGCATGTGCCCTAACTGGGAATTGAACCATGACCTCCTGGTTCATGGATCAAAGCTCTGGCTGGGTGAGAAATCAAAGCTTTTAATAGAGACAATGTGACCTTATGAACCATCTTAGGAGAGAATAGTTCTCTAATTTTTATTAGATCTTAAACATCAAAGTTTACAGAACACACAAACACACATATATGCAACTAATTGCATTTTATGTATTACTCTTTCCCCTTTGTAGTGCAAAAAAAGAAAGTAAGTGATTTGCAAATGGCCAGACCTCTCAAACTATCCAATGCTCTACCACACTAGTTAGCAAAACAGCCCCTCTCCTTGAATCAAAATTTCAATATAGCCATTTCAGGTACAATTCTTATGTATTACTATCAAATTAAAATATGTTTAAACTCAAGCTCATGAGAATTCTATTAGCCCTTTTCTTCTCTTTAAATTCAATCAATATATGAGGGAATTTGTGCATCTTTCTTCAAATGATCAAGTTTATCATAAGTGATTCCCACCAGTGGATCATCAAGAATGAAGCTCTACTTCATATCATATATAAAAAAATAAATTCCAGATGGATTCAAGCTCAAGAAATTACAGACTGATAAGCAAGGCTACCAAATATATAACGGCAAGACTTGGGGGGGGGGGGGGGCGGGGGGGGGGGGTGGAGATCATATCCGGATACCAAACTCTCCAAAGAATGAGAGAAAATGACAGCAAGAAACTAGTAAATTTAAAGGCACAGGCTTCAAGGTAACAGAATCATTTTGTTAAGTTGTTTTTGTTTGTTATTAAATGAAAGAGTACAAGGAGAATAATCTGGAGGAATCGCTGAGAATGGAAAAGAGTGCTAATAGGGCTGTCCAATCTCCTACCCACAGGGTATGCCCAGGAAAAAAAACCAAAAAAGGGCAACAACTGAAAGAGCTGAATCAAGTTAATGCCAAGGAATAGAACATTAAATGAAGAGATGGAAGCTAACATAGTACATGACCCTCATACAATACAAGGTAATTTGTATCCCATAAACAAGTGTTCTACAGAGCAAATAGACGTTTTGGCTAGGTGAAGAGAAATGAGACAGCTGACTATAGTAAAAGAAGTGTGCGACAACAGGTTGAAGAGCAACAAGGGAGACTGAAAGGGCCACATTTTGGGAATGGATTGGAAGCATGCTGTTACAATGTTTTCAAAATAATTAGTCCCAGCAGGTCCCTGGGGAGGAGGTGGAGAACTCGGGCCCTTGCTCCATATTGAAAACAGCTGTAGCCCTGGTAGATCTGGATTGTGGAGACTCAGATTTGACTAGGAAAAATAAAATAGAATCAGCCTCAGTCTGGACTAAGTCTGCATCTGACAGACTCCTAGACCAACTGCCAGGTCTCACAGACAACAGGTATACTCAGTTCCCAAAACCCTCCTACACATGCTTTTCAAACACAGCAATTCTGGATGGATAGGGAGAATCTAGGTTCTTAAAAGAAGTTATCCTTGCCTTGGATTGTGTTTCAAAAGAACTTAAATCAACATAAGGAAAGGTCAAATAAAAAGCAATTGTGATATATTCTGCAATAATGGTATTGAAGACACAATCCATCATATTAAGGACCTAGACCAGCATCTTGCAAAGCTCAGTATTTACTTTAAAAAGCATGGCATGGCCCTGACCAGTTTGCCTCATTGGATAGAGTGTCAGCCTGTGGACTCAAGGGTCCCAGGTTCGATTCCGGTCAAGGGCATGTACCTTGGATGTGGGCACATCCCCAGTAGGGAGTGTGCAGGAAGCAGCTGAATCGATGTTTCTCTCTCATCGATGTTTCTCTCTCATCGATGTTTCTAACTCTCTCTCCTTCTCCCTTCCTCTCTGTAAAAAATCAATAAAATATATTTTTTAAAAAAAGCATGTCATGGCAAAATAAATTAGGGAAATACTTTATCTTTCTTTAAGAAAGTGAAGATAAGGAATACTTAAGGTTATGAAAAAAACACATATAGTAAGTGGTTTATCTTATTTGGCCCAGTTTTTACTAAACTTAATCCTGATATATTAATATTTAGCAGAGTAATTGTTCTATATTCACAATTTGAGGAAAGTTGATTTATACTGAAAACCTTAGAATTCAGAAAAAAAGAAGTGGTTTGTCTCTTCTGATCATATGATGATGACAGAAATTATATTTCCCTTTTCACTGGGTGACCAGAAGCTCAGAATTAAATAAAATATTCAAACAGAATGCACATTAAATCCCAGGGTGCTGGGATATTTGCTTTACCTGCCATACTTGTTTATTTTCTATTCAGATTTTGACACACTTATTTGACATATATGTGAAAATATCAGACCTTTTTTTACTTCACGTGGAATATCAATTAAGAGAAAAATACTGTAACTAGTTTGCTAAGTGGTTAGAGCATCAGCCTGCAGACCAAAGGTCCCAGGTTCTATTCTGGTCAAGGGCATATACCCTGGTTGCAGGCCAGATACCCAGTCAAGGTGTGTGTAGGAGGCAACCAATGGATGTGTCTCTCTCACATCGAGGTTTCTCTCTGTGTCTCCACCCCTCCTTTCCTCTCTCTCTCTCTCTCTCTCTCTCTCTCTCTCTCTCTCTCTCTCTCTCTCTCTCTCTCTCTCTCTCTCCTAAAACAAAATAAACAAAAAATGTAAAAAATATCCTTGGGTGAATATTAACCAAAAAGAAATAAAAAAAATGCTGTATTTATATACTTACACAAAAGCAGATTAAAAGGCCAAGGAAGAAAGACCTTTAGTAGATAACATTCTCTATAAAGGATTGCTCATGGGAAAGAAACACTGCTTGCATCTACAGAAATACTAGAGAAATTATCTAGCAGCTGATATCTAAGGATTCTTCTGCACATACAAATTTTCAAGCTTTAGAACACGTTTCTGGGATATGATATATAATTTGAACTCCAGTCTTTTCAAAACATGTGTTCTTTTGTTATATGATACCCACAAAAAGTAAGGATCTATTCCATATTACAGAAGAAAGGTAAAAATGTGGAAATATTTCCACATCACTTTACGTCTCTAACCACGGCCAGATTCTTTAAAAAGAGGCAACTATCCCATATACTGTCAGATGCTGGCTTAGTATATAACTATACCTTCAGTTGATAGAATCACGAGTATAATATAATTTCTTATTAATTAGGAAATTACCTCAACTGCAAATTCAATATTCATAATTACTAAGTTGTTTGTATTATATCCATCTCATTGAAAGATCAAAATTAATTTAATAGAAGTTTCACTGAATTAGAAAACGATTCACTTTTTAAAGTACATATACCAAGGAGCTATGTAAATTACAGAAAAGACCAATATATAAACTGCTTTACTTTAAAATGCTTGTGTTCCAGCTTTAACTAGAAACAATCTTTCAGGGATATCACTGAGGCGTGAGACAGCTAATCAAGTAAAACCACCAAATACACATTAATGAAACTTAGCAAGTACATAATTAAAGAAGAGAAGAATTATTTTAAAATATTGGTGACTAATAGCATCTGAGTCCTAATTCACATTCCTAATACTAGTAGTCTGAGAATAAAATATAATTTAAAGATCTTAAATTTAAGTTTATCACCAATGCAGACCAAACTTCACCATTAATTACATTTCTAGGAATTTATCTTACACTCTATGAAAACAAAGATCTTATCAATTTTATTCTTTCCCACAGACCACGTGCCTTGCATAGTCTATTTGAACACCCACAAGGCACCCATAAATACTTGTTAAGCAAAGCTACATGTATAAAGATATTCATCACAGCATTTTATAACAGTGAAAAATGAAAACTCAAATGTCCATCATTCGGTAGATCAGTTAAATAAATACTACATAGCCATGTAAAAGCATAAGCATTTTTAAATAATGATAAATATGTTCATTAATATTTAGAGACACACACAGCATATTAAATGAAGAAAAAGCAACTTTTAAAAACTGGAATACATAATATGATTACAGAGAATAAGGAGATAAAACTTTGCATATTACAGTAAAGAAGACAGAAAAGCCTATACCAAAGTGTTAAGAACTGTCATCTCTATATGGAATTATCAATATTTACTTTCCTCATATATTTTTTATATTTTCAGAAATTTTATAAATTAGGGCAAACTGTTTTTACAAGCCAGAGGGAAGAGAGATTAAAGCTACAGGATAAAAAGAAATAGAAATACAGTCTAATCAGAGTCCAAAAACATTTCTTTTTGGAATATGGCAATAGAAGAGAAGATGGGATGCTAAGTCTTGTTCATCATACCACAACAGCTTCAAAATTAGCAGGTATTTCTCCTCTCCTATTATAGTGTCCATACTAGAGCTTTTTAGCAGAAATAAAAATAGAAAAGTTTATCATTTAAATTGATTCATTTCACCACCATCTTTATCCATTTGTAGTAACTCCTATCAAACTCACTATTGGGTTTTCTTTGAAAATGGTTAATCAATTTTTAAAGCATTTATAAAGATCCAACCAGGTATCAGGCAGTGGTAGATACTAGGGCCATAACAGTGGACAGCACAGACTCCTCATGTAACATCATGCACTTTATACCCATAACAAGAAAACAAGACATGAACCAATAATCCCAAGCACGGTAAGTATTAAAAAGGTGAAGTATAAGGTGCTATGGGAGCATTCAAAAGGTAGAACCTGTCACAGTTTGGAGATCGGAAAAGACCCCAGAGGGATTCTCACATACTGATGATAACAGCAGGTTATTACCGCTTATTTAACAACTCTGCACCAAGCCATTACTGTACAATAATTTACCTAAGCCTTACCAACAAGCTTACCATGTAGATAAAATTATTATCCCCATTTTCCAGAAAAGGAAACTGAAACACATTAAGTAACTTCTCAATGTCATAAAGCTGGTAAAATAGCAAAACTGATATTAAAACCTAGACAACAGCCTACTTCTATGCAGCCTTTGACATCATTATGCAAGAGTTAGCTGCAGAAACCGTTTTGGCTCAGTGGATAGAGCGTCGGCCTGCGGAATGAAAGGTCCCAGGTTCGATTCCGGTCAAGGGCATGTACCTGGGTTGCAGGCACATCCCCAGTAGGAGATGTGCAGGAGGCAGCTGATCGATGTTTCTCTCTCATCGATGTTTCTAACTCTCTATCTCTCTCCCTTCCTCTCTGTAAAAAATCAATAAAATATATATTAAAAAAAAAAAAGAGTTAGCCAAGCAACCACTGTGGAGAAGAGGGTAAGAGGAAGGGGGTGGGGGGATATTAATGATAACCAGTCCTTGGTACACAATCTACCAGGTATAAAATGTGCATACTCTGGCAACTTAAAAAATTTCAGAATACTGAAGCATAAAGAAAAGGGAAATGGCATGGCTTTAGACTAGAGTAGTAGTCAAGGACTTAGGAAGTCATGAACACTTTTATTTTACGTTATCCTAGAAAATGGAGGGGAAAAACACAAAAAACTTGTACGTGGCAAATAGAAACCATAATAGGTAATTCAAACACAGAAGATTTAATACAGGAAAACTGGTTACATAGATATATGAAAGCTGAAAAGGTAAAAAGGGAAGGTTTGGTAATCAAGAGATAAATAATTGCAGGAAGGGCGAGGAGAACAAAATGAAAAAGGTGTACTATCAGAAGCTAGAAGCCTGCAGGAAGGGCACTATGAAGCTATGCCTGGAAGCGGGGGTAGGTGGGGGGGCGGGGGGGGAGTCCATGGAGCTGGGTACTCAAACCTCTAAGGACAGGAGACCTGCAATTCAAGCTTGAATCTATGGGAGAGGAACACAAGGGAGGATGCTCAAACTGCTAAGCGGACACAGTCCAGTGGGTAAGGAAATGATGCAAATGGCACTTTATCTACCTAGAATGCACCACTCAGAAACTGATACCTCTGAGAAGCAGCAGCAAGGCTGGTGATGGTAATGCCAAAAGAAGCTGGAGAATGAAATAATAGTTGTCAGTGGCTGCTGAAGGTATAAAGAAACTAGAAACAAGAGAAGTCCCTTCTCTCACCTCCCAATTTCCTGTCGGTGCTCCTAACGATAAAATCAAACAGAAAGCAAGCTGGCAATGGAGTTGGAGAACTGTGATTTGCAGAGTCCCAGTCCTCCATCACAATTTAAAAGGATGGACTGGAGCTGAGAAACAGTAGGTAAATAAACGGCAGACGACTGAAAGGTATTTAGCAAACTTAACAGTATAATCTGACCTGCATTTTTAAAAGTTCTCTTCCACAAAGGGTAGAACCAATCTGTAGACCAAAGAAATTGTGAGGCTTCTATAGCACATCATGTGGGACTAAAGTGGCAACAGTAACTTAGAAGCAAGTGGATAAATTGAAGACATTTACGAAGCAGACTAACAGGACAATGTGCTATTGATTAGATATGGGGCTGAGGGAACAGGAGTAATCAAGGATGACTTCCAAGCTTCTGGCATGAGGAACGGGCATTTGATTTACTAAGCATTTATGGAGCATTTAAGGAGGAAGGAGCTCAGTTTAGTTTGGGAAAATAACAGGCACCATGTATTGGATATGGATATGGATAATTTCATTTTCACATTGGAAACCAAAAGGTCCAGATTTTCTCTATCCCTGTCCTTAGCAGGTTGAAAATAAGCTCAGGATTAAGCCAATCAAATGCTCCTTTCTCAAAACTTTTGGCTTCAGTGACTGACAGAGAGGCAAAGATAGCTGAAAAATTATTCCGAGAAATAGCAAAGGCATTTTCAGCAAGTGGCAATGGCGGCTTTCTACTCAAAATGCCGGACCTTGACGCTGGTCCTTGCTGCCTGGCTTTGATTCCTATCCATTTTCTGAGACTGGTTCTCCTTAGAGCCTTCCAATTTATTCCTTTGCTTAAATTAGCCAAAGTTGATTTCTGCTTATATTAATGTAATGCTAATGGGTATGCTGGGTTTTATTTTTCTTTTTACCCACTATATATACAGCTTAATTCAAGTAAGCGAAATGTGCCTATGCCATAACTTCACTGTTACGTTCCCCAAGATATCCTCAATACCAAGGGTTACATGATACGAGCTCTTTCCAAAATATCTTCATACTAAGAGACATGCCATTTATTCCTAGCCTCTAACAGAGATATGTAAGCGTATTATGTTAAGTCCAGAGTTTACTTTCCCTTTGTATCTTCTCTCTCATAAGAAGTCACTGCCAAATCTCTAATACTTTTATACCAGCTACATTTCCTCTCATTTCTACTCCCAATAGAATTGGCACACAAGTCCCTGAAACCTAATTCTTAAGTTTGTAGAGATCCCAAAATAAACTCAGGTGTACTGAAATGTCTTATAAAGGAAATTCAGTTTGGAGCCACTTCCCCAGATACAATTATAAATCTTCCTGACCTAAGTCCAGTTTTGTCAGACTCTGCCCCCTACCCACCAACACCTGTCACACCATATCTTATTCTAAAAACAATGTAAGAACAGCCGACTTGCCAAACTTCCTTCCCCATGGGGGTTATGCACACTGTGTCTTTTACTCTCACTAGCCCACTGGTCAGCAAATTTTACCTTTGGTAATCTCTTCTGGAAAGTTTATCAATGTCCTCTTTAACCCATTTTTTTTCCATTTCTTTAAACTTTCAAAAATGCATTATGTATATTTTTACAATTTTTTAATTCAAACTTTTTTAAATTTTTAATTGATTATATATATAGAGAGAAATCAATTTGTTGTTCCACTTATTTATTCACTCACTGGTTGATTCTTGTATGTGACCTAAGCAGGGATCAAACCCACAACCTTGGCATATCGGGATGACACCCTACCCAACTGAGCTATCTGGCCAGGACTTATCTTTACAATTTTTTAAATTAAAAACAAAAACAAAACAAAAAAAATAATTTTCTTCCTTCTTACCTCACTCACTTAGTTCCATTAATGAGCCTAAGAAAACTCTGACCAAGGCTAGTGAGTGACACATCTGTATGAAGCAATATTAAAAGTCATGGTTTTTCATGCTTCTTGACAAAATAAATCATCAGTGTCAGAATCCTCTTCACAATCTCCATAATACTCTCAATCTATCTCTTCCTTATTTTATAAAATCAAATCTATTTTCCCTACCAGGGTTTTTTAACTGGTCAAAAAGGATTTGTATTTACTTCTTACATTTGTTGCAATTATTATTGACTTACCAGTGTTAGAATAGCACATTTTATCATTTTTCACAGCAGACATACACAGTAAGTAATTTGGCTACCTTAGTAATTAAACAAGCTTTATAGTCTAGGTTGGAAGCCTAGCCACCATTTGGACTAGAAATCTATGGAAATACAACCTAAAGGTGTGTCTAACGTACATAACTTAAGGAACCTCAGAAAAAGACTTCAGATAACTTTAAATATCATTGTTTGCATCACTTCCACAAAAAGATCAGTATTTGATGCTCAAATAATGTAATCCCACATGTAAGCTTTACTTTCAAATAGCTATTGTCTGTTTATATAACACAAATACAGTTCAATCCTTGAAAAAAAAAATTATTTGAAGTAATGCTTTACCTTATTTCATTTTCCCAGAAATTCAAAGAATTCATATTAAGGTCATTCCTAATTTCACATTAACAAATTAAAGAGAACACACACACATACCCCCTAACCTTTTAAAAAAATTTTAGTGCTGATGTTAACAATCACTGAAATGAAAACAGTTTTAACATACTCTCTTCATCAAAAATGATCAAAAATTTTATTCAGTATTATGAAAGATTCCAACAGGTATTTTCATTTTGATTTACTGATTCCATAAGCACAGCAATCTTCTTCTTCAAAAGGATTAGCTCTTTTTTAACCCTCATATCACATCAATTTAAAGTCATGAAGCAGATGTGATTGAGATTTTTATAGGCGTAAACTCACTGTAAGCCCATAGCTTCATGCTATTATGTGATCACTTACATACACACAACAGTAATTAGGCAGACATTGCGTATTATTTAATTTTAAATTGCCAAGCCCATTCATTTGCCCACCAATTCAATTATCAAAGTTGTCTAACCAACCTTTAATCTTAGTATGCTAATTGCAGATTAAATGGCAAGAAAGAAGCATGCCATTGAACATTTGGACAATTTGACAACAGTTAAATGTCTTCTACCTAAGCATAGTCATCTTTATTTTATATGTTGTTTATACATCAAATTTCTTTTTTTTTTTTTTTATTGCTTAAAGTATTACAAAGGGTATTACATATGTATCCATTTTATCCCCCCGCCCTAGTACATCAAATTTCTACTATGTTCTGTTCGTCTAAAGTTTTATTTAATGTTGGTACTTGGTAAACTGTGTCTATGGAAAAGTCATCAAAGACTCTAAGTTTTATTTCAATTTAGGCAACTCATCCACAAGTAAATCTTAAAGACTTAAGGGTATCTACCATTTTAAAAAATTACAAATTCCCAAGCCTTCTCATTAAAATATCATGTGTGCTTATATCTATTAACAGAATTAATAATTTCAAAGTATAGATGTTTCTGTTTCAAGAAACCCCCTTCAATCAGCAAGACTTAGAGTCTTGTACAAAGCTTAAAAATCAACACTATAAAAAAATTTGGCAAGGCATAGGGGCAAGTGTAAGTTTCTACTTTTTTCCCTCCCATTCCATAGAATTAATAATATATAAGAGAGATAATCAGTGTATAATAAAATATAGAGCAAATTTATTCTAAACCACCCAACAATAAAAAAAAAGAAAACAATTTAATTTGCTTATTTTGTTTACATGAAGTGTCAGTGGTAGCAATGCTATCATTATGGGCTTTAGGAAGAAAAATCCAGTTTCAGAGCCTGTAATTCCAGACTCAATCATGCTTTTATCTAGGCCCTTAAAAAACAGGCAGGCAGGGTAGAGATGAAAACCTCAAATATTATGAGATGATCCTAACTGTCCAACTCCTAAGCATATACTTTAACTTCAGAATTACAACTTCCTTATCCCTTTTTCAAGTTCCCATCCTCCACTGCTCACAAATTTGTATCAAGCTTGTGCTAAGCCTATGTATCTGTACTATTACACTATCTTGTCCTAAAATGTGTATCTTCAAGCTCTTACTCAAAATCCCCTTCCATAAAAATCTCTCATACTCCAAATAACATGTCCTATTCAAATAAATCTGTCACTCCAAGTTTTCCAAAAATTCTAAATCTATTACGCCTCTGGTAGAAGAGAGGATACAGGGTTAGAGCAAGTAGGAGCCTGAAAATCCAGTTTGAATTTCAAATTTACTTTGTAATTGAACTGATTTTTGGTTAAAATGCAACACATATTAAAAAATAATCTAGCCCTAACCCGTTTGGTTCAGTGGATAGAGCATCAGCCTACGGATTGAAGGGTCCCAGGTTCAATTCTGGTCAAGGGCATGTGGCTGCAGGCACATTCCCCAGTAGGGAGTGTGCAGGAGGCAGTTGAATCGATGTTTCTCTCTCATCGATGTTTCTAACTCTCTATCCCTCTCCCTCTCCTTTCCTCTCTGTAAAAAATCAATAAAATATATTTAAAAAGTAATAATAATAATCTATATATATATACAAGCCCAGCAACCGGAACAGCGGAACGACCAGAATGACCAGTGACTATGACGCACACTGTGGCAGCCAACCAGCCTGATCTGGTCCCAATCAGCGCCCCCCCCCAACCCCCCGCCCCGCTCCAAGCCAGTGCAGCCCCCAATCATCCCCTCAGGGGCAGGGCGGGCCGGCCAATCACCTGTGGCCCCTCCCCCTCACTGGCCCAGCCCAATGGGCCTCCATCAGGGTGGACACCACCCATGTTCGAATTCATGCACCAGGCCTCTAATATACTATAAGTTCACTTGCCAACATTAGCATTAAAGGTGTTTGTATTACATATCATTTATTATACAGATTAAGATACAGTAAATAGGAGTGAAGATGTCTGTAGACAAAAGAGAAGGCACCAACATAGAAAGATATTTTGGTTAAGAACAGGCATTCCAGATAGGCTCTTCCTAGCTGTTGACTTTGCACAAATCACTTCTCTAAGATCACTTTCTCATCAGAAGTCTCCACCTCCTAAGGTAGGTGGAAGAAATAAATAAAACAGAGTAACATATCTCGATGTGGGGTTGTGAGGACAAGATAAACCAAAGGACTTATATACTTACTAGAGGCCCAGTGCACAAAATTCATGCACGGGAGGGGGGGCGGTCCTCAGTCCGGCCTGCAATGATGCCAGCATCCCTGGCCCCGGCCTCTTGTCCAAGGCCCCTCCCCTCCCTCCGCACGGCCAGGGCAGGGACGCTGGGCTCACATTGACGGGCCCTCCCCTCCCCTCCCTCCACACGGCCAGGGCGGGGACGCTGGGCTCACGTCGCCACGAGCCCAGCATCCCTCGCCCCAGCCTCCAGCCCAAGGCCCCTCCCCTCCCTCCACACGGCCAGGGCGCGGATGCTGGGCTCGCATTGCCGGGGCAACGCCGCCAGCGTCCCACCCCGGCCACTATGGGCACCGCCATCTTTGTCATGGAGTGACAGTTAATTTACATATTACTCTTTTATTAGATAGGATATGCATAGTCCATAGACACGGGGAATAGAGTAGTGAAGTCCTGGGGGAGAGGGGCAGATAGGGGCTGGGAGGAAGAAGGTAAAGGGGGGAAAATGAAAGATATCTGTAATACTATCAACAATAAAAAAGTATTTAAAAAAACAAATAAATCAGTACACCCATGTTCATAGCAGCATTACTCACAATAACTAAAGTGTGGAAGCAATCCTAGTGTCCATTGAGAAATAAATGAAAAAACAAAATGTGGTATATATTCCCAATGGCATATTACTCGTCCTTAAAAAGGGAAGAAAGTTCTGACATATTCCACAACATGAATGAACCTTGTGTAGATATGAAATAAGTCACTCACAAAAAGACAAATACTGTGTGATTTCACTTATATGAAGTAGCTAGAGTAGTATAAAATCAGAGAAACAGAAAGTAGAATGGTGGTTGCCAAGGGCTGGGGGAAGAATGAAACAGAGAATTATTGTTGAATGGCTACAGAGTTTTAGTTTTACAAGATGAAGAGTTCTGGAGATGAATGGTGGTAATGTTTGCAAACGTTATGAATGTATTTAATGTCACTGAACCATATAGTACTTAAAAATGGTTAAGTGTAAATTTTAGGTTATGTATATTTTAACACAAGGAAAGAAATTGGGAAAAAAATGAGTTAATATATTGAAGGGTACAAAACAACGCCTGCAGGGCACATGCTAGCAAAAACATCAGCTATTCTTATTATTATACTAGAGGCCCAGTGCACAGAGCCGTGCCCTAGTGGGGTCCCTCAACCTGACCTGTCGGGATCAGGCCGAAACCAGCTCTCCAACATCCCCCGAGGGGTCCCGGATTGCAAGAGAGCTCAGGCCAGGCCGAGGGACCCCACCTGTGCACGATCAGGGCTGGGGAGGGACCAAAAGAGGGCTACAGGGCATGTCCAGCCCATCTCACCCAGTCCCAATTGGCCGGACCCTAGCAGCAAGCTAACCTACTGGTCGGAGCATCTGCCCACTAGTGGTCAGTGCGCATCATAGCAACTGGTCGAACGGTCAAACAAACAGTTGGACACTTAGCATATCAGGCTTTTATTATATAGGATTAAGTCCAAGGCATATAGTAATTACTTAATTAAGGCTGAATATGATTATTAGTAATACTACAACTACTGCTTTATACAATCCAAAAGAGTTGAAGTTACTGATAAAATAAACCCTGGATAAGACAAAAAGAATTAGTTTAAAACCCAGAAGGCAGAAAAGAGAACAACCCTTCTAAACAGACAGGAGAAAGATATGTGTGAACATAGACATTCTGAAGTATAGAATAATAAACCCGAGGTAATTCCCTGTAAAGGTTACCCACAGCCCACAAACTCAACCTTATAAGCATATTTACACAGTAAAAGACAGACAACTAGAGTAAGTAGTTAATTCATTTTTCTATGAGTCAGTGTAAGCCAAGTAAATTTTGTAAAATCAGAAGCTGCACTATTTGAGTGAGCAATAACTCAAAACAGAGAACTCAAACAATAGAATTTGAATCAGGTGGATCTCTCAATCTGTCTAGGAAACTGTTTCCTAAACACTATAAAGATAAAAACAAAACTGAGCCTAAAATATTTTAATGTACTGAAACAGCTTCTTAAGATTTACTAACAACAATGATACATACAAATACACAATAACTTCAAAAGCTATTGGACACAATAGAAAATTATCATGTTTTTGTCCCACAATCTAGCTTATTAAAATAAAAATTAGTAACTGCATAAATTAAATAAAATTATAATTAACTCTATATACTAGTAAGTTCATATTCCCCTTACCAACACAAAAGAAACATTAATTATTATTGTAACAATAAGAGTTGACTGATAAAGTCCCTTCCTATATACAAGTTTATACAATCAACAGAGTTTGAGGAAAATGTAAGGTAGAATACCAAAGCATACCTTTCCACTAATGAAAAGAACTGTCAAAAATCAGGACTGAATTTATTTGCTCAGCAATATGCATCTTGCTAACTGCCACTTCTGTGAGCTTAGAGTATGCTTCCTCCTCCTTTCCACCAATCTACAAAGAATTAGGGAATTATGGAATCGTAAAGGGCTGGAAGAGTTCTTACGCAGTCCCGCCATACTTAAGTGGTGTATGCACATACATATGCATTCATACACATATACCCCACCTCCAGCCCAATAACAATCCTAACAGCACATAAGGCACAAGAAAAACCAGCAAGCCCTAGCCAGTTTGGCTCAGTGGATAGAGTGTCGACCTGCAGACTGAAGGGTCCCGAGTTCAATTCTGGTCAAGGGCACATGCCTGGATTGCAGCCTCAATCCCCAGTAGGGGGTATGCAGGAGGCAGGCAATCAATGACTCTCTCTCATACTGGATGTTTCTAACTTTCTCCCTCCCTTCCTCTCTCAAATCAATAAAAATATATTAAAACCTGTCAAGCCCTGCTGGTGTGGCTCAGTGGACTGAGCATCATTCCATGCACCAAGAGGTCACTGGTTTGATTTGCAGTCAGGGCACATGCTTTGGTTGCAGGCTTGATCCCCGGTAGGGGGCATGCCTTCTATATCCTTATGAAAAACACTCTCTTACCATAGTGCTATAGAGTATTTCAAAAAATACTCTCATCAATGTTTCTATCTCTTGCTTCCTTCCTCTCTAAAAATCAATAAAAATATATTTGAAACTTGAAATTAGAAATTTTATTTGAAGCAAGCAACATCTTTTTTCATGTTATTTCTACTAGAACAATGAATATTTTTCTTAAATTATTTTAGTGAAAGAGACAAACCTAATCTACAAGAAACTTGAAATAATTTTACTTTTAACACATACTATACTCTCCACAAATAATTTACTATAAAGATCCTGTTACTTTAAATTTATAAATAAACTAATAGCACAACTAAGAGGTTTTTTTTAAAGAAAGATAATTAAAAACATATGGAAGATGCGCAACATGATGATACATGATTCTATATAATACTGCTTCATGCAAATAGGAAAAATGTGAATAAAATTATATCTAAATGCACTAAATGTTTTAAATAAGTTTTAATTTCTCCATTTATTAGCACATAATGTTTAATGGATCACACTATTACAAATTAACTAGTTTCCTTCGTGTTCTCAAAAAAGTACCAGGAGAAATTCTAGAAGCACCAATCTCAACAGGTAAATACTAAATACAAGTGGCTAAATACTAGAGACCACAAAAGTCAGTATTGTATGCACTCATAACATTAAAGAAAATGCCAAGGCTAAATCACAGAGTAGACTCAATGCGCAGTTGCATAAAGTCTACAATTTAAACACCAATTTTATTTGTCCTAGATGTACAGAGGGGGCAAAAGTAGGTTTACAGTTGTTCATATGGAAAATACAATCATAAATAAATAATAATACAAGAATATACTGTGTTTCACATATTCAAAACTATAAGCCTACTTTTGCCCACACTGTATACTGTGTTTTGCACCTCTAGCCAGTGGTTTACATTTTATCAGGCTAATCTACATATATAAAAGCCTAAGCGACCATCTGACCAGCCAACCGGCCAGTAACTGACACACAATGACCACCAGGGGGCAGATACTCAACGCACAGGCATGGAAACATGGAACACACTGATGAATCTCAGAGGGAAGGAGGGAGGGGGAGGGCGGGAAGAGATTAACCAAAGATTTTAAATGCATACTAGAAGCCAGGTGCACAGATCTGTGCACTGGTGGGGTCCCTCAGCCTGGCCTGCACCAGGCCTCTAGTATCCTATCTAATAAAAGAGAAAAATGGTAATTGGCGTACGAGCTACCCTTTTCATTGGCTAATCAGGGCTATATGCAAATTAACTGCCAACTAAGATTGGCAGTTAACTGCCAACTAAGATTGGCAGTTAACTGCCAACAAGATGGCGGTTAATTTGCATATGTAGGCACAATGCAGGGAGGCGAAAGGGAAAGCAGGAAGCAGCCCCCTGCCACTGACAGTGATCGGAAACCCAGGGGGGAGCTAAGAGCTGGGGGGCAGGGCAAAGGCGGCCCTGGGGCCGCCTTTGCCCTGCCCCCGAGCCATGATCAGAGAATCAGGCGCCTTTGCCGCCCTGGCCAGTGATAGCAGGAAGTAGGGCTGGAGCCAGTGATGGGAGCTGGGCACGGTCGAAGCTGGCAGTCCCGGGAGCTAGGGGTCCCTTGCCTGGGCCTAAAGCGAAGCCCACGATCGTGGGGCCGCTGCAGCTGCGGGTCCCCACTGCCCGAGCCGGACGCCTCAGCCAGAGGCCTCAGGCCTGGTCAAGGGGCCGATCCGGTGATTGGTGATCGGAGGGTGATGAGGGTCAACTCCTCTGGCCGAGGCATCAGGCCTGGGTGGGGGGCGGAGCCGGGGATTGGGGGGATATGATGGTTCCCTTGCCCAGGCCTGAAGCCTGGGTCAGAGGCGTCAGGCTTGGGCGGGGGGTGGAGCAAGCGATCAGAGGGAGATGGGGGTCCCCTGCCCAGGCATGATTCCTGGGCCAGAGGCCTCAGGCCTGGGCGGGGGCCAGAGCCAGTGATCGGGGGGAGATGGGAGTCCCCTGTCCAAGCCTGACACCTCTGGCGGAGGCGTCAGGCCTGGGCAAGGGGCCGATCAGGCGATCAGAGGGTGATGGGGGTCTACGCCTCTGGCTGAGGCATCAGACCTGGGCTGGGGGCAGAACCAGTGATGGGGGGAAATGAGGGTCCCCTGCCCAGGCCTGATGCCTCTGTCAGAGGCGTCAGGCCTGGGCAAGGGGCCGATCCTGGGATTGGAGGGTGATGGGGGTCAACGCCTGAGGGCTCCCAGTATGTGAGAGGGGGCAGGCTGGGCTGAGGGACACTCCCCCACACACACATACCCAGTGCACGAATTTCGTGCACCGGGCCCCTAGTAACACATAAAAAGCTTAAAACCATTCTTAATAATTCACGAGGAAATAAAATTTATTTTTTCAAATGCAAAAATATTTTAAAATTAAATTTTCTAAATTGTAAGATGTTACTAAAATAAAATTTGTCCAAGAAAGCTCACCTGGCTTTAGCTGGGTAGCTCAGTTGGTGAGAGTGTCATCCTGATATGCCAAGGTTGCAGGTTTGATCCCCGGTCAGGATACATACATACAAGCAACCAATGAATGTATAAAATAAGTGGAACAAATCAATGTGTTCCTCTCCTCCTCTCCTCTCCCTCTCCTCTCCCTCCCCTTCCCTCCCCTCCCCTAAGCTCAACTGCCGGCAAAAATATCAGCAGCAAGCAGCAACCATAGAGCCGGGCTGAAAGCTACAGATATACTGTACTAACATGGGCTGCCTATAATATCTTCAAGAAATCAAATTTCACAATTTAAAAAAGAGCTGTCAAAACTACTCATTTTTTATTTCTTTGCCTAATTTACAGGTACTAATTTGGAAAGCAAATTACCTGCAAAAACTGAATATACTTCCTCAAGAAAATAAAAATACTATATGATATAAAAATACTGTATGATATACTATATGAAATACTATATGATATACTTTCTTAAAAAGAAAGTATATGGTTTTATAAGTTTCTTTTCCAAAATATAATTGGAGCGTATACGTCAAAATCACTGTTCACCCTTGCGGGTGGCTCAGCTGCTTGGGGTGCCATCCTGTGCACCAAAAGGTTGTGGGTTTGATTCCCGGTTAGGGCACATAACTAGTTTGCGGGTCAATCCCTGGCTGGGGTGCGTACAAGAGGCAACTGATCAATGTTTCCTCTCTCTCTCTCTCTCTCTCTTTCTCTCTCTCTCTCTCCCCACCCCCCCTCCTGCCTCCCCCCCCCCTTCCTCTCTAAAATTAATGGAAACATATCCTCAGGTGAGGATTAAAAATAATAACTATTCTTCATATGCAGTACCGTGTATAATATCAAATGACTTTTCTACCCTATGAACCCAAATTTCACTATCTAAAACTGAGTTTTTCTATTAGACTCCTTTGCTCCCAGCATAAACCACTGGGAGGTAAAAACCTATATGAGTAAAAGAGATGCTTAACATTATTCTTTCACACTCTGAGAACACCAGTTTCCAAAAGCAAATAAGTCTCTTTTAGGGACTTTAATATAGCAAAAATCATTTTTACAAAAACAGTTCCAAAATGATACTGCGTGATCATCTACAAATAAAATAATTCAGATGCAATACCCAAAATAACACATTGACATCACTATTGCTATGTTTTCAATACTGTTTTATACAGATGCCCTTAATCCTTATTAAATTCTTAATAATCCCAAACTAATATTTTGGGATGTATTACATGTACAATACACTAGGAATAAGTAGAATACTGCTTTAGGAAAGCATCTTGAACTGAAGCTGGTCCTCTGCTGCCACCTAGTGAAGTCATAAAATGCCAAGACTAAACCAAAAGTGATTGGAGAAAATATTTCAATGATGAATCTGTTTAATAAGTCATTAAAATATATAGTTTAGATTAGAGCATGGACCTTAAAATATCACTGCAGAAAATGCTTAAAAATATTTAATATACTGAATATTTTTACTTTAAAAAATATGTATTCCCACAAATATATTCTAGAGCATATAGAATACAGCATATAGAATATATAAATTATAATAATTGTCAGATGAATAATTTACTGATATGAAATATGTTATCTAGGATATATTATCATAAAAGCAAAATTTTCAAAACAATCTAAATTTCCAACAATACAAGATAGTATCAAATAAATTATGGTGCGTTATACAATGGAATATAATTATCCAGTATCCTTTTCCTCCCAATAATATCAAAATGATAACAAAGTTGTTGGGGCATTGCACGTAGAAAGCCATCTGTGGGTTTTAAAAGTATGTCCACAAGTCTCCAAACTCTTTGACACTCTTCCCTTCAAAGAGGTGGAGCTTAATTAATTTCCCTCTCCTTGCATGTGGGCTAGATTTCTATCTCACTTCCAACAACAAAAAAAGATTATGGCAGAAGAGATTATAAGTAATTTTCTGAGATGAGATTAGATTATAAAAAAACTAGTACTTCCAGCTTGGATATCTTAGAACAGTGATTTTCAACCTTTTTCATCTCATGACACACATAAACTAATTACTAAAATTCTGCAGCACACCAAAAATATGTTATATTTTGTGCCAATCTAACAAAAACAAAAGGGTATAATTTTGATTCATTCACACCAGACAGCAACTGCTGTGTTAGCTGTTGACATTTTTTTATTTAACAATCCAAAGCAAACATGTCAAACTCCGAGGCTAACACGGGCCAAAAAAATTAGGTTTAAATTTATGTGGGCCACAAAAAAAACAAAAGCTTCAATTTTCATAGAAACATAGGTTTATTTCGATAGAGACATGCTGAATACAAAGGGCTGAAATAAGTGAGTAATTCTTAACATAAAATAATAGGACATTTTAATAAAAATTAGTATTTTTTTCTTGAACATGAACTTACCAGACACTGAATAACTGCACAAGTTAATAAGCGTACGCAAATAAATCTATTTTCTCTTGTTCTCCAAAAGCAAAATATTTCCTGTTGCGCACACCAAACAAGTCAGTGCAAGACTAATGACGCGGCAATCGGCTGCTGAAATGTTCGCTGCTAGTATTAGTGGAGAGAAATGGTGTGCCTCCGCGAAATGCGCGTAAGGGAAATGAATGCAAAACAATTATAGTAATCAGTGATTAGTGAATGTTGTAGTTCATTATTAATAATTATGTATAACAAGATACTGTAAAAATTAAGTTAAGAAAATTTTATTAAAACGTTTCTTACATACCGTTATATTGGCTGGGCTGCAAAAATATTCATTGTGGGCCGCGTGCAGCCCGTGGGCTGCGAGTTTGACATGCTTGATCTAAAGGTAAAGAGGTCAGAGCCCCTGAGTAGTCAGTATTGCATGTTTTAAAAATTCTTGTAGCACACTGGTTGAAAATCCCTCAGAATACCTACTTTCTCTGATCATAAGCTCTGGGGGAAGCTGGCTGCCATGTGCTGGGGGCACTCAGGTACCTATGGGGACCCACTTAGCACCCCAAGAGTTAGTATGATTATTTTAAGCTGGAGACCTTTGAGATTCAACATATGCAGAAAGAAGCCCTCTCAAAGCTTCCCTTATCTAAGAGCAGAAATTTAGGAAATGAGGCTGCCATAAATCTCCTTTTGGAGGTGGCTTCACTCCCAGGAAGGAGATTAAGAGTGAAACTACCTTAAATCCCCTTTCTGGGTTATGGCCATGAAGAAGAAGAAAAAGAAAAAAACCGTTAGCATCACCATAAACAAACAGTGTCATAAACTTTCTTATCTCCCCTTTGTTACACTAAAACCCATTTGTCTTTACTAATAAAAATCTTTGTTCTCGCCGAAACCGTTTTGGCTCAGTGGATAGAGCTTCGGCCTGCGGACTAAAAGGTCCCAGGTTTGATTCCAGTCAAGGGCATGTACCTGGGTTGCGGGCACATCCCCAGTGGGAGGTGTGCAGGAGGCAGCTGATCGGTGTTTCTCTCTCATCGATGTTTCTAACTCTCTATCTCTCTCCCTTCCTCTCTGTGAAAAATCAGTAAAATATATTTAAAAAAAAAAAAAAAAGAGTATGATACTTAAAAAAAAAATCTTTGTTCTCTATGCATTAAACACCAATTATTCAAGAAAACAAATGATCTTACATATTTTAATGCATGTAACATAATATTTAAAATTGTTTTTTGAGATATTAATCTTTATTGCATGTAACATTGTAATATTTAAGATCATTTTTCTTGAAAAAAAACTTTAAAAAGCTTGTCACAAATCTGGAAAAAAAAATTTTTGTTCTTCTCATAGAAGCTTTTTCTCCCCACCTTTTCCCCTATTAAGGAGGTATAGAAGCCCATAACTTCAGCCATTTAGTAAGCCACTTCTTTTGTGCACTCCTATATGCATATGAATAAACTTGGTTCTTTTGTCAGCTTAATTCTCAGGTCCACAAACACTAAACCTAAGTAGGTAGATGGAAGAAAAGTTTCCCCTTCCCACAGAGGTCCACAAGGCCAGGAATGGAGGCTTCTGGCAAAAAGCAAGCGAGGAACCTGTAAGGCCTGCCATCAGCCACATGAATGAGTTTGGAAGTGGAGCCGTGAGATGACAGCAGTCCTGGCCAACAGCTTGCTGGCAACCTCATGAGAGACACTGAGCCAGAAGCACCCAACTAAATTGCTCCCCAAAACTATGAGATAATAAATGTTATTTTAAGCTGCTGAATTTGGGAGATAATGAGGTAATTTCTTAAGTACCAAAAGAAAACTGATACACCACACAACAAGGATGATAATGAAGGGAAGGAAAGGAAAGGAGGGAAGAACATAAGCAGATAAACTATTTCAATACATTCCTAGTTAACAAACAATAGATGGAAAAGCACTGCACAGAGGTAGCAACACCCAAAAACAGAGCTGCCTGTTTTTGCAAAACCCCAAAGATCCAACCCAGAAATATCAACTACAAAGGAATAAGTAATTCATTAAAAAACATTTTTTTTTTTAATGAGAAAACTTCCCAGAAAGCTGTAAAAGAGACAAGGAAAGAAAAAGTATGAAGACGCCGAAACCGGTTTGGCTCAGTGGATAGAGCATCGGCCTGTGGACTGAAAGGTCCCAGGTTCGATTCCGGTCAAGGGCATGTACCTGGGTTGCAGGCATATCCCCAGTAGGAGATGTGCAGGAGGCAGCTGATCGATGTTTCTCTCTCATCAATGTTTCTAACTCTCTATCTCTCTCCCTTCCTCTCTGTAAAAAATCAATAAAATATATTAAAAAAAAAAAGTATGAAGACAAGATTAGAGATTAAAAAGAACTAACAGGTATAACAACCAATAATAGTTCTAGAAAGGAAAAATTATGGGGGAGAGGGGTTTGTAATACTTTAGAGGGAACTCTAAAGTCCGTATCTTAAAAGACTTGACAAACATTACATAGGGGTTATTAGGATAAAGGGAAGATTAAATACACAGGCATGATCAATAAAGAACTAACAATAATAGTCCTATATAATAAAACCCTAATATGCAAATTGACTGAATGGCAGAACGACCGGCAGAATGACCGATCACTATGATGTGCACTGACCACCAGGGGGCAGACACTCAATGCAGGAGCTTCCCCCAGCCTGCAGGCCCCAGGTAAGCCAAGGCAGATGTGAGCGGGGGGACCCCCGATTGCCCCACCAGTTGCCCCGCAAAGGGAGGTGACCAGCAGCGGCAGCAGGGGATAGAGCTGGCGAGCGAATGGCGCCAGGCTGGCCAAGGTAGGTGCCAGTGGGGGGCCCCCTCAATTGCCCCACCAGTTACCCCACAGATCAGCCATGATTGCTGACCAGGCCTAGGAACCCTACCCATGTATGAATTTCGTGCACCAGGCCTCTAGTTTAACTATAATGAGAAACTAGAAGAAAAGGCAGACAACAACATTTTGGTGAGCTGCATCCTCAACGAGCACACTAGGAACTCACCTAAGGTTGATTAATAAACAGTAATATAAACGTATTACTTAGAGATTTGGGGATAACCACAGAACAAGTAAAAAAATAGAAAGGGTTAAAGTGATTGCCTTAGGGATCAGAACTGATAGAAAAAAGAGATGGGGAAGAGTTATAGTGTTTTCCATTATAAGCTTCTAGTATTATTTGATTCATTTAACTATAAACAATTATTACCTTAATAAAGGAATATTATTTTTAGTCTAGTCATCTAATTGAAAATATTTAATGAAATGGGAAAATACTGAGGATACATTAAGTAAAAATAGATTACTAAACTATAAATCATAGATACTAAACAATTTATGTAGAAGATCCAATACAGCAGGCACCACCATAATTTCCAGCACCTAGAATGGTACTTAGCACAAAGTACACACTAAGAAAATGTTGTGGAATGAATACACTTTCATTTAGCTAAACAGATATACAGATAGACTGGAAGGTCTGAAAGCATATACATCAAAGTCTAGTGATTACAAATGTTTTTTTTTATTTTTGTCCTTTTCCTTATATTCTTTTTCCAAATTTTCTACAATGAATATACATTACTTTTATAATGGGGAATATTTTTAAAGATACTATCATTTCTTCATTATTACAAGACCAGAGTCACAAGACAAAAAAAGACATTTTTACTGAAATGTATATCAAGTCCAAGTTAGAAAAAGTCTCAACTACCAATAATGGAAGGTATAGACATCATTGATCTTGACCTAATTAAGAGGATTTGAAAAACCTCCAGGATAACAGGAACATAGAAATATTGTAAAAAAAAAAAAAAAAAAAAAAAAAAGAAAGAAAAGAAAAAGAAAAGAAATACTGTTATCCATTGCATAAATCAGGTATTAAATTCCACTACTGGTAGCCGAAACCGGTTTGGCTCAGTGGATAGAGCGTCGGCCTGCGGACTGAAAGGTCCCAGGTTCGATTCCGGTCAAGGGCATGTACCTGGGTTGCGGGCATATCCCCAGTGGGAGATGTGCAGGAGGCAGCTGATCGATGTTTCTCTCTCATCGATGTTTCTAACTCTCTATCTCTCTCCCTTCCTCTCTGTAAAAAATCAATAAAATATATCAAATAAATAAATAAATAAATAAATTCCACTACTGGTAAACAAATTTCATTAAATCTACCAGTTCTGTAGATAAAAAGACTGTTGGTTATTTTGGTTTCTTTTACATTAAGTAGCTCCATTCATAATGAGAATAGAGAATATCTTATCAGACTTTAAAGTGTGAAATCAAGTGATATATCCATTTGTACTAATTAGCATGAATATTACCAGTTATGCTTTTTAGAACTTCATAGCCACACACAAATTATATATGAAAAATAGAGTATCCTCTTAGGTGCTCTTCCATCAGAGAGGGGAATGGCATATCGATTATTCAGATTTACATTGGTCTGAAATAAAATTTAAATACCACTTAAATTGATTTGGGCAGCACTTATATATCAAAGGGGTGAAAAGATGTGAAAAAGATTTTATTTTTATAAAACAGTAAGTATTCTTAAGAAGAAAATCTCAAAAGAAATATTCCAAAAGTTGTTTTATTTTACATTTGCCCCTGACATGGCTGACTACTTTCAATTTTCTTTTGTATAAAGCAAACACTCTTTTTTAAAAAATCAATTACAATTCTTGCAATGTTTCACCAATTCACAAAGAGGAACGGATTTCTTTTCTCTCTTTTACCCTGTTGGGGAGCACATGAGACTTGGATGGAAAGTTTGTAAGGAGGACATTCTGAGAAAAACGGAAGTATGTGGAAGGCCGCCTGCCCTGTTTATCAGAATTCTGACTTACGAGAGTGCCGAAGGCAGTGCCCCTAATTATTCCTTGACCTTTCCAAATAAGTCTGTGCATGTGCAGACCCCCACGTTGTTTACTGGAATCCTTATCTTTGGGCGTCTTGCTTAAAGGACACTACAAACACATGTGTCCTCCCAAAATTACTTGCCCTACTGATTGTATCTAAAAGATAAACTTTATCTCAAACTGCTGTTACAATAAAAGCCTAATGAGGAAGGTGATGGAGGCTGTCTGGTTCCTTTAGCAGGCAGTCCCTTAGCCCTCTCTTTCACAGCAAACGTTGTGTCGGAGTAATCTATTCATCCGTCATCCAGGGTCTGCTGGTTAGCCCCGGCATTACCCAACCTAGTACCTGCCATTGCTATAATCGCACATACTGGACTATAAGTGAGTAAATAACCAGTTCTTAAAGTATCATGGAATTGTGCTGCTTACTTTGCTACTATCTACTTGTATAATTGAAGCAAGTAGTTTATTTTCTGGATTCTGGCTCCTCAGACGTCTCCATAAAAACTCTGTCTCCCTAGAACAGTATAAAAACTAAATTTTTTTTCCAGCTTTGCACAGTGCCAGTATCACTGCCAATGAGGTTTATCCGAGGCATGGTTACTACTAAAAAATAAATAAATAAATAAATAAATAAATAAATAAATATTTTTCCAGGTATAATTTTATGCAATAGTGAGTTTCTAAATATTAGATATGATGTTATAGCTATAATTAATATTTACCAGTAAATAAGATAGGAAATAAGTTATTTGATACCAATATTCAGTCAAAGTTCTTATGTTATATATCATAAGGAACTATTTGCTTTGAAAAATAGAGCTAAATAGAAATTTATATTTGCGCTGATCTCTTCCCTCATGTGGAGTTGAAAAACAACTAAGTGAACAAGTCTAAATTAAAATAGTATATGCATTACTTAATTGATCATAATTTGACTTACTCATTCTGTTCCTAATTGCATAAAAAAGTTTGGATTTTGTACTCCACTGAAAATTATTCCAGAGACATCTAAAACCTCTTTAATATTCCTCAATATGTAAGATTTTTCTAGTCTAGCATCTCTTTACCTTATCCACCCTATTCCTGCCTGAATATTCAGCTCCAGTCATTAGAATAAGTATCTGCTGCAAACATTATTAATGAGATACATATCAAGGGATCCAAGTAAGCTACTAACTACCTGAACATTATATAAATCAAGCAGCCTGTTATAACGAAGGCATGGGGCATGATTTAATGAAAGGAGGGGAAAGGCTTAATTTACCTCTTAAATTTATGTATTTAGTGAATTACTTAAATTAAAAAAAAAAATCTTGTCAAAGCACCAGGAATTAGCAATAACTTACAATCAATGAGGGAAAGACATTTCAACTTTTTAATTTACTGAAGTAAATTTTAAAACAAAATGTCTTATATTAAGCTTATGTTTTCCTACCTTAAGCTCACTTTTACCCTTTCTCATAAAGAAAAGAAAAACATTTGAGATGTAAATATAGTCTTCTAAGGAGAATGTTTTCAATCAACTCTATAAGTTGACAAACTGTCTTATCTTTATAAGTTGATAAACTATGACCCAAGGGTCAAATCTGACTGCTACCTGTTTTTGTAAATAAAGTTTTATTAGAACACAGTTATGCTCCTTTGTTTATATAAGAGCAGCAGAATATAGCTGCTTTTGTGTTATAATGGCAGCACTAAATAGTTGAGACAGAGACCACCTGGCCCACAAAACCTAAAATACTTACTATCTGCCCCTTATAAAAGACATATGTAAACCCTGGATTAGACAAAAAACTTAAAAGCTGGGGATTCTGTCTTCAGCACTACTAATCCATTCAGTACCTGACATAGAGCTGGAGGTAACAAGTTTCCAATATAATTTCTGGATTAATGAACAAAAGAGATTCACGTACCAAAATTCAGGAAGAATCAATCTGTCTACAATTCCCTCCAAGAAGCATTATACAAATATATCTTGTTATTTAACAGATGTGTTATAAAATCTGACTTTAACTTAGATTTTCATAAGTGCCTAAGTAGCTTTTCTTCAATTCCTGAAATAATTTACCTTGCATATTTAGTTTGGTTTTTGTTTTTTTAAGTAGGGTATGTCTATATACATATGTATTTTATATATATATATATATATATGTGTATATATATATATATACACACACACACACACGTGTGTGTGTGTGTGTGTGTGTGTGTGTGTGTGTGTGTGTGAATATAAGTATATGAAGGTGCAAATCAGTAGCTACCTTTTACTGAGTATCCACTGAATGCTAATTGCTCTTAATTACTTCATTTAATCCTCTTATAACAACTCTTTGGAGATAACACATCATCCCTACCTACCAAAGTTCTTTTTTTTTAAATTTATCTGTATTGTTGAAAGTATTACAGATGTTCCCTTTTTTCCCCCCACTGACCCACTCCCACCTCGCACTCCCGCCCCAGGCCTTCACCACACTAAAGTTCTTGCTTAAATCTCTCTAGCTTTAAATTCTGCCCTACTTTATCCTTTTTATTGAATTATGTGTGTTTTTTATTTTTCTAAATGGTTTATATTTTTGTTTAGAAAGTAAATGTGACATAGAGTTGTAATTTTTTACATTTCAAAGTTTTCATAACCACAATAAGTGTCTCCATTTATTTTATTCAAAGACATTTGCAGCTTTACAATGACTAATCCAAATGAATCAGTATTTACTGAGTGCCTACCATGTGGCAGGCACTATTGTAGGCAATGGGGACATAGTGGTTAAAAAGACAAAATTCCCAGCCCTCAAAAGGAGCTTACTCATATGGTTATCAATTCATTACAGCGCTTTTGCTTGTCTATTACAAATTATTCCTATAGCCTTCCATTTTTCATATGTCAAACAAAGTCTGAATTATTATCACTTATTTCACTATTTGCATTACAATAGTAGTTATAAAAAATAATTTGGTTTTTAACCTAATGAGTCAGAAACAGCTGAAATTAAATATATACTATCTAATCTCTAGATTAAAAAGAAAAATTAAAACAATTTGTGAGATTAATTAGATTAATTCTAAAATTTCTACGAGGCTCTAAATCTTCACCACTTTCACATGGAAGCTGAATTAATTTTGAATGAATAGATTTTGAAGACTGATCCTTTCTTTTTTTCATGAAGGGCGGTTTACTCCTTTTTTAAAATATATTTTTATTCATTTCAGAGAAGAAGGAAAAGGGAGAGAGAAATAGAAACATCAGTGATGAAAGAGAATCATTGATCAGCTGCCTACTGCATGCCCCCTACTAGGGATTGAGTCTGCAACCTGGGCATGTGCTCTGACGGGAAATCAACCATGACCTCCAGTTTCACAAGCTGATGCTCAACCACTTAGCCACACCAGCCGGGCTGACTGTTTCTTTTTACTGCATAACAAAATCTACTAATAAACTAAGTACATAGAGAAATTCTATCATAAAAGTTCTAATTACCTTTACCCAGAATATTCTACAGAATATGCGAAAAAGCAGTATTTCAGAATTGCAAGACAGTTCAATTCCAACTGTATCCACAGTACCTTTATTATCACTTCTCCTGGTATTGCATTTACACCCATGAGGTCCCTCCTTCTGTATCTCCTCTATGACCAGTGTAGATTATCTTTCTAGATTCTATGAGTCAAGCTATATGTTGTCCCTAGATATATCAAACTATATGATGTTTGATTACATATTGTATTTTTTCAGTTAATCACTTACTTTATTAGTCCCTCCCACAGTAATTTACTTATTCATTCACTCAGTCATTTATTCAATTACTCGTTACATATCTTTGTTGCATTCTTGAAAGGAGAGAAGAGAAAAATAAACAGTAGCTATCTTTTACAGGGCCTAATTAAGCAGTTTTCTAATTGCTTTAAATGAATTGCCTCATTTAAGCCTTTTACAACTTTATAAGAGTAACAGATTTTCCCTATCCATATATATAAAAAAGCCTAAGTGACTGTCCGACCGTCCAACTGGTAGCTATGACACACACTGACCACCAGGGGGCAGACGCTCAACACAGGAGCTGCCGAGCTGCAGTGACTTGGCAACTGTGTTTCTCAGGTGATGCACCCAGAACCAGAGAGCAGGGAACCAGATTCCAGGGTGCATCACCCGAGAACCATCTTCTCCCAATCCAGGACCCCTCAGGGGATGTCAGAGAGCCTGTTTCAGCCCTATCCCTGCAGGCCAGGCCGAGGGACCCCATCGATGCACAAATCCGTGCACCAGGCCTCTAGTCTTATATAAATGTTCTAGATACACAAACAAAAGGAAAGATCTCTGATTCATTTTTAAGAGACTAGCATAAGCTTCCTATCAAAACCACACAAAGATAATACAAAAATTAGACCAATCTCACTTATAAACATAAATGCAAAATGTATCACATTGAATCCAACATCATACTAGAAAAAAGATAGTTCAACTTCAGAAAACTATCAGTATACTATACTAAGTGAATTGATTATAGTGAAAACTCATGACTTATTTCAACAAATGGTAAACTGCACATGATAAAATTCAATGATGATAAAAATTCTTAGCAAACCAGGAATAGACAGTAATTTTCTTAGCCAGGTAAAGGCTATGTAGTAAAAACCGACAGCAGCCCTAACCAGTTTGGCTCAGTGGATAGAGTGTCAGCCTGCGGACTGAAGGGTCCCAGGTTCGATTCTGGTCAAGGGCATGTACCCTGGTTGCGGGCACATCCCCAGTAGGGAGTGTGCAAGAGGCAGCTGATCGATGGTTCTCTCTCATCGATGTTTCTAACTCTCTATCCCTATCCCTTCCTCTTGTAAAAAATCAATAAAATATATTCTAAAAAATACAACCTACAGCAAATAGCATACTTAATACTAAAACAGAAAATCATTCCCACTGAAGTTAAAAACATGACAATACCCAATAACATATAATTTCATTGTCTAGAAGTCCTATTATAATACACATGTAAGTATGCACGCACACATACATACACTAATTATGACTGAATAAAAATAGAAATATTTTCAGATAATATATTCTACATAGCAAATACAATAGATTCTATAGTCACACTATTAGAATTTATAAGAGGGTTCAGCAAGATTGCTAGTACAATATCAACATGCACAAATAATTAAGTGTCATACTAGAGTATGAAGCCATTTGCCATGGGTGAGATGGTATGTCCAAATTCAAAGCAATGAACCTTCTTTGACTTTAGTAGGTACTAGAATTTTCTACTTGATTTTCCAAAAAAATAATTTCAAAGTTTATTATACAGCCTCCTTTCAGAACCACATGCAAACAATCAGTTAATTACAACATCAAAACATAGGTTTTTTTAAAAATTTAGTAAAAGACATGCCACATCTCTACACTGAAAATGACTTAAATAAGTGGAGGAAAATACCATGTTCCTGGGTTAGAACACTCAGTACTGTTAAATGACCATTTCCCCCAAACTGATCTCTAGATTTGAAGCAAATCAAATCTACATCTCACATAAATGTTTTACTCCCAGAATAAAGCACCCTAAGACAGAGTGGGTATTCAAATAAATACTTGGAGTCTTCCTTTTGTTTTGGGTAGAGCATGGTTCTGTAGTAAATGAGATATTTCCATTATCAGTCAAACACATATTGGCTCAAATTACTTCACTTAATCATTTAAGGGTCTAATAGTACTAAGACGCAGATGAAAAGGGGTATACAACAGCACAGGAGGGAAAATAAACAAAAGGAAGATGGCAAAATACAAGTGACAAATTTTGCAGACTTTATTATTTTGCCCAAAGTTTGCCATGATCACAGCCTTGGATACTATGGAGAAGGCAATGTAGAAAGTAAAGAATATCTATAATATGAAACTCATCAGATCAAAACTCTGCCTCACCCCCAAATCCCCAAGCCATTTTATAGTACAAAGCCTAGAGATAGGCACTTTCCCTCCTCACCTTTTCTTTTTCTTTTTTTTCACTCTTTCTTCACTCAAAGAAGTAGGTAATAAACCCATCTGTTAAGACACTGTAGCCCTAGCTGGTTTGGCTCAGTGGATAGAGCATTGGCCTGAGGATTGAAGGGTCCCAGGTTCAATTCCGGTCAAGGGCATATGCCCGGGTTGCGGGCTCAATCCCCAGTGTGGGGTGTGCAGGAGGCAGCCGATCAATGATTCTCTCTCATCATTGATGTTTCTATCTCTCTCTACCTCTCCCTTCCTCTCTAAAATCAATAAAAATATATTATTTAAAAAAAGACATTGTTACATATCTATTAAAAATATACATCTCAACAAAACTCAACTTAGGCTGATCCTTACTACCAATTTAATAGATTCTGAAATTAAATATTATTTCAACATTCTGAAAATAAGCAATGAAGCTAATTTTTACTTATTCTTCAAAAATACATATGCCCAGGAAAGAGGGCATAAAGAGGCAAGGCATTCATATCCTATATATCTGAATATATCGGAATCTTTAACTATATCTATCAATGCTTATAGATTCATACATGTAGAATGAATACTCCTAGAAGAACATAAGGCAAACTTAAAAAATATAAATGAATAAACACTGTGAACAAATGAGCATGTATATGTAAATACATAAAAAATATATGTAAGACATATTTTATTTGAACTCACTACACCAAGCATTAATATTAAAACAATAACTATACCCAAAAGAATAAAGTCTCAATACCACAATGAGAGTAGTGATGATAAATCTTTAGGTGATAAAAATGACTATTTTTATTTTCTTCTTTTTGTTATTTTCTGAATTTAATGAATTTTGTTATCTACAAAATAAAATTTTTAAAAAGCTAAAAATTACTAAGTTGAAGAGACTTTACAACAAATGAAATGAAAGAAAATGTGATGATATATTCCCAACTGATAAAAATATAATTACTAGAAAGTATATCATGTTGAAATATCATTATATTATTATAACCAAGTTGTATCTGCCCCTCTACATATCTCCATATGTATCTTTTTATTTTTTAATCCTCATCTGAGGATATTTTTCCATTATTTTTAGAGAGAGTGGAAGGGATTGAGAAAGACAGAGAAAGAGAAAAACATTGATGTGACAGAGAGACATCAACCCTGGGTCAATGCTCTATCCACCGAGCCAAATCCGCCAGGTCCGTATGACTCTTCAAGGTCACCACAAATTAAATGTAGATGAAGAAAGAATAATACAAAAAGTATAATTGCCACGTTGACCTTCAAAAACTGCTCATAAAAATTAAATGCAATCTATATCATCTTCAAAATAACATCTAAAAATTAAAATATAAAAGCAGGATCTTAAAGATATATCTACATTCCCCCTTTTTTTTTTTTAAATATATTTTATTGATTTTTTACAGAGAGGAAGGGAGAGAGATAGAGAGCTAGAAACATCGATGAGAGAGAAACATCGATCAGCTGCCTCCTGCACATCTCCTACTGGGGATATGCCCGCAACCCAGGTACATGCCCCTGACCGGAATCGAACCTGGGACCCTTCAGTCCGCAGGCCGACGCTCTATCCACTGAGCCAAACCGGTTTCGGCTACATTCCCCTTTTTATTGCAGCATTATTCACAATAGCAAAGATATGAAAACAACCTAAATGTTCATCAACAGATAAACAGACAAAGAAGACATGGTATACAGCACTCCCCTTTATCCAGGGGGGAATAGGTTCCAAGACCCCCTGTGGATGCCTGAAACCACAAATATTACCAAACCCTATATGTACTATGCTTTTTTCCTATATATACATACCTATGATAAAAGTTACTTTATAAATTAGACAGACATTAACAATAAATATTAATAAGGTAAATACTGTATATCATTTATACATGAAATCTGAAAAAGCCGAAATCATAGAAACAGATACTAGTATGGTGGTTACCAGAGACTGAAAGGGTAATGGAAATGGAGAGATGTTGGTAAAATTCCAGTTGTAAGACAAATAAGTTCTGGTGATCTAATGTACAGTATGGTGGTTATAGTTTTTAATACTGTATTATACACTTGCTAAGACAGTAGATCTTAAATTTTCTCATCACAAAAAAGAAATGGTGATTATGTTAAGTGATGGAGGTGTCATATACTATGACAGTAAACATTTTACAATATATAAGTACATCAAATCAACATATTGTACACTTTAAATTACCCAAGATATGTCAATTATACCTCAATAAAGCTAGGGGAAAACTAAAATATATGTGCACTTTTAATTATTCTAAAAGATATTTCTTTGTTATGAAAAAGTTAATAGGACTCCTACATTAATATCTGAAAAATAATTATTTCAACTATCAATAACCAATTGCTAAATGAAGATTTACTAAATACATATAGATATCAAAGCTGTAAAAATATGGATTATAAAATAGAAAGAGTTAAATATTGAGGAAATACAAAACTTATATTAATATTTTAAAACATAGGAATATGAAATTTGAAACTAAGCTTTTGTTGTAAGAATAATACAGCCTGAAGAGTGTATAAAATTACAAAAAGAATTAGCAAGGATTAAAAGAAAATGAAAAACCTATTCAAAGAAATAAAATATAGAATGAATCAGGGAGAGCTGGTAATATTTAGATTATAAACTGACAGCACATCTGTTAATTTTTTTTGTTTTGTTTTTATTAATCCTCAGCCGAGGATATTATTCCACTGACTTTTAGAAAGGAAGGGAGGGGAAGAAACAGAGAGAGAAACATTAATATGAGAGAAGCATCGATTGGTTGACCCCTGGCACATGCCCCAAACCAGACCAGGGTTCAAGCCTTCACCTGAGGTACATGCCCTTAACCAGAAACAAGCCCAGAACCCTTCAGTCCTCAGGCTGATGCTCTATCCACTGAGCCAAATCGGCTAGGGCACATCTGTTAATTTTAGGAGTTCCCAGGAACCATTAAAGACAAGGTGGGCACCAGATATACCAAATAGCACAATATTATCAAGGGAAAAAACACTTTCAAACTTAAATTTGGTTTGGATTTATGTTAAACTAACAGAACTCTAAAGGCAAAAATTTAGCAGAATGAGAATATTACATAGCTAAGAATACTAGCAAAAGAAAAACTATCCAAAATTTGAAACATGCCTTATTTTGTTGTTCAAGTCAGAAATTCACACTCCCCAGAGTGCAAACCTTCTCTAACAACAAAGCAATTTTCTTCAAGCATTAGGGTTATTTGTATGACTATTTCTAGAAGTAGAACTTACCGAGTACCATCTGCTTTCCAGCTTACTTTATATGGATTCTGCTCTAAAAGTTTAATATTTTGCTTGTCCATGGAAACAGGCTGTGCTCCAGGGAATCCAGACCTTAAAGAAGAACATTTTATTGTTATGGCTGGTATCCATAGAAAACACTGCATGTCTGAAACCAACCTCACAAGTCACATGTTTATACAATGTTCTCCCTATCATGAGATTAATGTCAATTGGAAAAATATTAGATTTCACAAGAATACTAACAAACGGTTATCATTTTCTTGACATTTTAGAACATAAGTTATCAAGATTCTAATTGCCACTACTATACCTATTGAGCTAATCCTATATAATAAAGCGGTAATATGCAAATTGACCATCACTCCAACACACCAGATGGCCGCCACAAGATGGCCTGCAGGGGAGGGCAGTTGGGGGGACCCAGGCCTGCAGGGGAGAGCAGCTGGGGGCAACCAGGCCTGCAAGGGAGGGCAGTTGGGGGGAACCAGGCATGCAAGGGAGGGCAATTGGGAGCAACCAGGCTGGCAGGGAAGGGCACTTGGGGGGGACCAGGCCTGCAGAGGAGGGCAGTTGGGGGGGGACCAGGCCTGCAGAGGAGGGCAGTTGGGGGGGGACCAGGCCTGCAGGGGAGGGCAGTTAGGGACGGCCAGGCTGGCAAGGGAGGGCAGTTAGGAGTGACCGGGCCAGCAGGAGAGGGCAGTTGGGGGCAACCAGGCTGGCAGGGGAGGGCAGTTGGGGGTGACTAGCCCAGCAGGGAAGGGCAGTTAGGGGCAATCAGGCCAGCAGGAGAGCAGTTAGGCATCGATCAAGCTGGCAGGGGAGTGGTCAGGCTGGCAGGGAGAAGCGGTTAGGGGCAATCAGGCAGGCAGACGAGCGGTTGGGAGCCAGCAGTCCCAGATTGTGAGAGGGATGTCTGACTGCCCGTTTAGGCCCAATCCCTGCAGGCAGTCAGACATCCCTCGAGAGGTCCCAGGTTGGACAGGGTGCAGGCTGGGCTGAGGGACACACACTCCCTGCCCTGCACAAATTTCATGCACCGGGCCTCTAGTTTTTAAATATACACATGATCGAAATAGTAAAACAGTTACATTTACAAGTCTTTTAAATCAGGAAGAAGTTTAAGTCTTGCTTTAGTTATTCTACATTATTCTAGACCTCATATTGCTCCATCATGACACTGCCAGCTTGGCATAACTATACAGGGTTGGCAAGTTTCTCCCCAAAAGATGCTCAGAAATGACAAAACCAGAGAAATGTAGATCAGATTAAAGGACTCTGGCAAGGGTTTAACACAACCCTAAAATCAGTATTACTTCATCATTATTTTCATCTTTTATTTAAAATTATTTCTAGGAGATTGACCTGTATATACCAGTCAAAAAGTTACTTATAATAGGAATTTTTAGGCTGATAGTCCTGTTTCATCATGTCCCAGCTGTATTATAATTTTCGGCATCAGACAGCAACGATCAACAGTAATGTTCACAGACCAAGATCAGAGAACAAGAGATAAGAGCAGTGACTTCTCTCCTGAATCCTACTGAAATATGGGCATATTCAATTTTTATGTCTTCTCCCTTAATACCATAAGGGCAACCCAAACATTAATCTGCAACAGTAGATTCAAACATACAAAACATTTTATACTATAGTTAACTTTCTAATCCTTTAGAAAGACATGTGAGTCAACTAATTTTTGACTCAACTGTCTATTACACTGCTTGTCTTGAGAAAAACTCTTAAATCTTTGTAAGCACTCTATGTAAAAATACAAATTTCAAGAAGCAAAGAAACTATGTTAATGTTTGCTTCAATGTTAAGTGTTGCAAAGTAAGAATAAATTTTATTTAAAACAGTAAAATATTTATTACCCTTCCCAGCCACAGAATTGACGACACTTCTGCTGTACTTCTCCTAACTTCGGTTGAGTTGTTACTTGAGTTACACCTTTAACCGTTATACCTTCTAAGAAAATAGCACCCTTAAAATAAAAGGAAAATGTTTTATTAGAGTTCAAATACATTTATGAAGATTAGAATGAGAGATAGATAATTTTATAAAGCATTTGTAAAATTTTCACAAAATATTTAATTGGAATTTCATAATACTTTGCAAAGAAATAGTAAATTCTGAGTCCAATGTATAAGAGATCTTTGGTTTACCCAAGAAACAAAAACAGGATGAATTTATGTAACAAACTTTTCTTGTAGAAAAGGCAAGGAGTCATGGCTATCAAGAATCTTTATAAATAACTAGAATGAAATAACCTCACATATCTAGTAAAAGAAAATAGTCAACATTCCATTTTCATAAATCTCATGAAGATTTTCATAAATCTGATGAAGAAAAAAGGTAAAGACTATAATATTTTTATTCATTACCAGTTTTAACCGTTCTTTTCTCCTTTTGCCAAAGGAGGCACTTGACCCAGGTTCTGGTTCCTTCTTTCCATCCTCATCCTCATCTTCCTCTTCATCATCCTCAAAGCACCAATCTGGCAAGACAGGTGGGGCTGGTGCTTCCTCTATATCACCATAGCGACGAAAAAGTTCTTTCAAATAATCACCCTTATAAATTCCTGGTGGTCTTGCTTGAGCAAAAGTGGCAACTGCTGCTTCAATACTATGGAAAACAAACCCATGCAATTTCCTCACTACTCTCCATTTATGCAGATTTTTCAAAACTTATCTATAATAATAAAAGCACAATATGCTAATTAGACCAAACATCCTTCTGGATGACCTTCCGGATGAAGCCAGGGCTGCGAGGGAAGCCAGGGTCCCGGGTGCCAGAGGGAAGCTGGTGTCAGCAGCCGGGGAAAGGAAGGCCCACTCTTGCACGAATTTCATGCATTGGGCCTCTAGTTTATTATAGTTAAGGCACCATATGATTTATAATGGACAAATCAGTCCCACTCTTAAGGCATTCAATCTATTAAGGGACAAATTCATTCTGAGTTTGAACATAAGGTACATTGATAATTCCTAACTCTAGAAGTAAATTGCAATGAGTGTATAGAAGAGACCTGTATTAAGTCTGTGAAGAATTTAAATAAAGCTTTAAAGATTGAGGTCTTTGACAGAGGTTTCCTGACTCTTAAGGAAAAATGTCAAAGAAATCTGAAGAGCAGTATCAATAAAAGTTAAAAAGCATGCTGGTTTTTCAGGAACTTTCAACAAACCCAGTTAATATGAGCATAAGTCATCAGAGAAAGATTAAGCATAGGCTGAATCTGACACAGGATTCTGAGGTTATTGTATAGAGTAGCAATTTTCAACCCATGTGCCATAAGAATTTTTAAAACATGCAAATACCTATTTAGTCAGGACAAAGACATCTTTTCCCATAGATTGTTAAATTTAAAAAACGACAACAGCCAACACAACAATAGCAATTCAGTGTGAATGAATCAAAGTTATTCCTATCTTTTTGTCAGATTGGCAAAAAATATATTTGTTGGTGTGCTGCAGAATTTTAGTCATTAGTTTGTGTGCCATGAGATGAAAAGGTGGAAAATCGCTGGTGTAGAACATCTGAAAGGCCAGAAAGGCTGCCCTAGAAGTGCATGCAGAAGAGAACCACTGAGGTTGCATGACAGGGGAATAAAACATACAATCTGATGTGTACTTCTGCTGATTATATTCAGAGAAGGACCTACTGTGTGGAAGGCTTTGTAAACAAAATAATAACCCTCAATCGGTAAATGAGGAAATTAATATCCCATTCTCTCAGGAATTTTTGAGTAACTAACATTCTAATGTCTCAAGATTTAAAAAGGTATTTCACTAAAATAAAAACATGCTGATTGGTTTAAATAGCAACACTGTCCCCAAAATAACCTCTCTACAAAATCTTCTTTTTTTCCTAGTACTTAACAGCTATAAAAAGGTACTATTAAAAATTATTAAAAAAAAACAACAGCAGGAGCTTCCAAAGGTGACTATGAACACAAAATATTGGAAGAATTTGTGTCTCATAAGAGAAAAACATCTGGAAAAGAAAATACATAGAATATGGGGTCCATGAGCACTCAACTAAAGTGCTACTTAGTAGAAAAACACCAATGAATGGTATTCTAAAGATTAACCAAACTAAAATGAAAAAAAATTCAAATTATATTAATCATGACTTCACCAAAGATTTGGCAATATAAAACGCTAAAACTAAAAAGAAAATGAGTGAGCCCAGCAGTGTGGCTCAGTTTGCTGAGCAATGTCCCATGCACCCAGAGGATGCTGGTTCCATTCCTGGTCAGGGCACATGCCCAGGTTGCAAGCTCAATCCCCAGTAAGGAGCATGCAGGAGGCAGCCGACTGATGTTTCTCATCAATGTTTCTAACTCTCTCTCTCTCTCCTTTCCTTTCTCTCTAAAAAAAATCAATAAAAACATATTTTTTGATATCAATGAAATTTTTTTATCCATTACTAAATACGTCTCCTCCCATTATTACAAGAAACAAATACCTCCAATCCATTTTCTCCACCAAAAAGGCACATATGAGGAAACCGGTACGATTGAAGCCATGGGTACAATGAACACCTAGAAAATAAAGTAGCATTGTTTTAAAATTTTTTCACTTCAGAAGTCACATTTTACTTTAAAACTCCAATCTGCAATCAAAACATTTCAATCATTTTATAAAATATCTACATTTTAAAAAACTCAGCCTCCCTTAATTATTACTAACTTGTCAGTTAAAGTTCCTTCGAATCTAATTTATAGCACTAGCTAGAAGTTTAAATGTAATACATATTGATTTATCATAAGGTACTGACTTATTGGTTACAAATTATCTCTAGATCTAAAGACTTCTCTTAACACAAAGATTTCAAGCATTTTAAATAAGGAGGCATTTTCATCAAGCACACAACTCTAAGGGGACACACACACACACACACACACACACACACACATACACCTACCTGACTGAATACAGAAAATAACTGATATACACTAAAAATAAAACTACTTTGAAGTTCTCTAGAAACCATCTGACTGTATCTTTATATTACGTTATAATCTTTCAAAAAAAACTTTTAGAAGAAAACCTGCTGAGAAAAAAATTTTCCTTTTCTTAAACCTCTTTTCAGGACATATTTGAGATCAGTGTGATCCTACCTCTATGTTCTGAAAAGCTGCAAATGAGCTTCATAAATTCTAAAAATAATTGCATTTTTAAGTCATTTTAACTACTTTGAACAAGTAATAATAACAGGTTGATGGACATTACCAACATGACAACTTTACTGCCAGGGTTAACTCACTCTCCTGCAAACCTCAAAATAAAGGCTTTCCTGTAATTTCTGTTTAATGGTAGGCTACCCAGGTATTTAAGACTATGTCTTTTTACTTATTTTTTAAATATATTTTTATTGATTTCAGAGAGGAAGGGAGAGAGAAAGAGAGATAGAAACATCAATGATGAAAAAGGATAATTGATCGACTGCCTCCTGCACAACCCCTACTGGGTATCAAGCCAGAAACCCGGGTATGTGCCCAGACCAGGAATCGAATCATGACCATCTAGTTCATAGATCGATGCTCAATCACTGAGTCACACCAACCGAGCTATGTCTTTGTTTTTAATGGTACCTTTTACAAACTACTCTTCTCCGTGGATACAAAGCATCCTGTGACTTAGTCAATGGCCCTGGAGGGGTAGCTCAGTTGGTTGGAGTGTCGCCCTGTACAACAAAAGATTCCTGGTTTAATTCCTGGTCAGGAGCCATACAGGAGGCAACCGATCAATGTTTCTCTCATATCTACTGTCCTTTCTCTCTTCCTCTCTCTAAAAATCAATGAAAACATATCCTTGAATGAGAAATTTAAAAAAACTTAGTCAATACACAATGCTCAATAAACAAAGATATAAAGAAACTGCAGACAGTAGGAGAAATGTGTACAAATGTAAATTTATGAATCAAAAATAGCATTTTAAATGAATGAGAATGGCTAGAGCATGGAATAGGATAAAAAATGCCAAATGCAGTTGGAGACAGCGAGAGGATCAAAATCCTGAAGAAATTTGTGCATCATACTAAAGAAATAATAAGGGCAATGGGGTGATATCAGAGAATTTTAAGCATGGCAATAAAATTATCAAGTTTCAGATAATCACTCCAATGGCAGCTCATCAAAAGATATAGAGAAAGCAACAATGAAGCAAGAAAACCAATAAGGAAGCCATCTCAGTAGTTAATGTGTGAGACAAGAGTCTGGGTTACAAAGGTCATAGTGATGGGGATAAGGAGGAAAGGCAGACTGAAGACACATTTAAGGTAGAATCTGCATTCTGAGGGGTAAATGACTGTCAATATTGAGAGGAAAGACTTTAAAGGAGTCTTTGTTTCCTGACTTGGGTGACTAATTGGGCAGTGGCACCATTTACTAGGTTAGGAAGTACAGGAGTTTACATCATACTACAGCCAAGGCAATGAGTAAGTACATACATTTGGACATGCTGCATTTAAGGTTCTTATGGGACTTAGAAGTATTTGTAAATAAAGGTAAAGAGCTTCACAGAAAGGTCTGGCTGGAATTGTAGATTCAAGAATAAGCAATATATAGTCAACTATAGGGGTCTATGGTGTGGATAAGATTGCTAAGAATAGGTATCCTAATATATAAAAACCCTGGGTCTATCACATCTGCAATGACCAGGAGGCTCAACCAACCAGAAGTCAGTCCTGCAGTCAGCACTGGGTTGTTGTGGCTACCCAGCATTGACTGCTATGGCTGCAGGCACTGTGACCCAGCACTGACTGCTGAGGGGGCTGCGAATCAGGCCCAGAGAGAGGCCTGAAGAGAGAAGCAGGGTCTGATCCGTAGCCTCTGTAGAAGCTGTTGATCAGCACTTGCCTCTTTCTCTCCTGGCCGGGCCAGCAGCTGTGCCTCCATTTCTCTCCAGGCCTCCACTGGGGCTGCTGATCAGTCCTGCCTTTCTGATCAGGCCCTGTTGATAGGCCCAGAGATGCTGACTGGCATAGAAACCAACCAATCAGAACCAAATCTGGGTCAACTGTGAGGAGCCATTGGCTGCCTAGGAGACAAAGCTTTGACACTGACTGGCATAGAAACCGACCAATCAGAACCAAATTGGCCTGCGGGGGAGGGCAGTTGGGGGCAAAATCCGGCCTGCAGGGGAGGGCAGTTGGGGGTGATCAGGCAGGCAGAGGCAGTTAGGGGCCATCAGGTCGGCAGGGAAGGGAAGTTGGGGGCGAGATCAGGCTGGCAGGGGAGGGCTGTTGGGGGCAAGATCAGGCCGGCAGAGGAGGGCAGTTGGGGGGACCAGACCTGCAGGGAAGGGCAGTTGGGGGCCATTAGGCCAGAAGGGGAGGGCAGTTGGGGGACAAGATCAGGCCAGCAGGGGAGGGAAATTGGGGGTGAGATCAGGTTGGTAGGGGAGGGCCATTGGGAAAAGACCAGGCCAGCAGGGGAGGGCAGTTGGGGGCAACCAGGCTGGCAGGGGAGGGCAATTGGAAGTGAGATCAGGCTGGCAGGGGAGGGCAGTTGGGGGTGACCAGGCCGGCAGGGGAGCAGTTAGGTGTTAATCAGGCCAGCAGGGGAGCAGTTAGGGGGTGATCAGGCTGGCAGGCAGAAGCAGTTAGGGGCAATCAGGCAGGCAGGCAGGCAGGCAAGCAGTTAGGAGCCGGCAGTCCTGGATTGTGAAAGGAATGTCCGGCTGCCGGTTTAGGCCCGATCCCATAAAGGTCCCAGATTGAAGAGGGTGCAGGCTGGGCTGAGGGACACCTCCCCCAGTGCATGAATTTCATGAACTGGGCCTCTAGTATAAAATAAGAGAAGAAAATTAAGGATTAAATATGAGGAAAACCAACCTTTCAAGAATAAGTGGGGGGTGGGGAGCAACCATAAACAAAGATGGTTGTGTCAGAAAACAAAGAAAAAAGGAAGATTCAAGACATTAGAGCTTGGTTGTTTAAATATCACATAATGCTTAGAACTGAAAGCCGTGATTTAAGAGTGCAGAGGCAGGACTCCAGATTGCAAGAAAGTGAATAAGAATAAAGTATCAATCTTTCAAAAAGTCAGGAGGAAAATTTTCAACAGAAAGAAAGGTATAGTTTGGGGAGGTAGGGGGGCTTTGCAGGGGCTTTTTTGCAGAAATAGTAGTATCTATAATAATAAAAGCATAATATGCTGATTAGACCAGACAGCCGAACGTCCTTCCAGACAAAGCCACGATGGCTGCGAGGGCCAAGGGCCGAGGGCAGGCAACTGTGGCGGCTGGCAGCAGCAGCAGCAGCAGGGTGATGGGGGCGGCGCCTTCCCGTTTGGCCCAGTCGCCTCCCGCAGAGGAGCAGGCCTAAGCCATCGGTAGGACCTCCCCTGAGGACTCCTGGACTGTGAGAGGGCAGGGAAGGCTGAGGGGCCCTTCTCCCGGTCCCCCCCCCACCCCCCCGCCCCAGTGCATGAATTTTTGCACACCAGGCCTCTAGTTTAACATGAGAGGCTTAAATATGTTTACAAGCTGAAAGGACCTAGTTAAATCACAGAGGTTGACAATATAGAGAACAAAGTCATAACTGAAATGAAGTTTCTGAAGGGAAAAAGTAAAGAGGTCAGTCCTAAATAGAAAAAGAACCACATGTACAAGAAGTACATGGCTATAATAATGAAATTCTATAAATTCCATCATCCTCCACTGCTTTGTAAGAAAGGAGAATTCAAAAAAGTTACAATAACATTAGCTGTAAACAGACTTTTATTCAATATGTATTTTAACCTAACATGTAAATTTCCCTTCTGCTTTATATTTCAGACCAATTAAGCAGCAAACATTCTAACTTGAGGTATGTTATCACCTAAACCACTACTATTTTTGCACCTAAGTTTTACTCAAGCAAGATTAAATGTTTTTTATGAACAGGAAATATAAGAATAATTGCCAATTAAATGATTAAGTCATGGGACAATATATAATTTAAGAAAGTACAATTGCTCTTTTAATACTCTTTGTTGTGAAAATACATAAAGTTTTAGTGTTACTGACAAATCTCTACCCCCCCCAAAAAGGAAGATTATGCATGTAATGCAAAATAATTCCATTATTTGAGTATCCTACAAGCTTAGTCTGATATGTCTTCAATGTTAAAAAGGAAAGATTTTAGCCCTGGCCAGGTGGCTCAGTTGCTTGGAGCATTGTCCCGTGCAACAAAAGGTTGCAGGTTCGATTTCCTAGTCAGGCACGTAGGGGAGGCAACTGACAGATGTTTCTCTCTCACATTGATGTTTCTCTCTCTCTCTCTCTCTCTCTCTCTCCCTCCCTCCCTTCCTATCTCTCTCTACGAGTCAATGAAAACATCCTCGGTTGAGGATTTTAAAAAAGAAAAGATTTCTGTTTTTCTCAATTCATTATGAGAACAGGTCCATCTAGTGGCAAGTAAAAAGCACGGTTTAAAATCTAAAGATTAGCTCACTGTTAACTACTACAAATTAATTTCTTATTCAATTTGCCTTCATTTTCTAGGTAAGAATAATGAAATAGCACTGGCCAGTTTGGTTCAGTGGATGGAGCGTCGGCCTGCGGACTGAAGGGTCCCAGGTTTGATTCCAGTCAAGGGCATGTACCTTGGTTGCGGACACATCCCTAGTAGGGAGTGTGCTGGAGGCAGCTGATGGATGTTTCTCTCTCATCGATGTTTCTAACTCTCTATCCCTCTCCCTTCCTCTCTGTAAAAAATCAATAAAATATATTTTAAAAAAAGAAGAATGAAATAAATGCATAGAGCATTTCCAAAATTATTAACACTAATCTACACATTAAGGGAAAACTGTGTTCTTTAAAATCAAATCAAGAGAAGAAACAATCTCCCCAACAAAAGGAGAAAAAGATAAAATATATGTACTGAATATATAAGTATAAATTAGAAAGAGGTGACTTACAAAGGGCTAGTGGCAATATATCTTTAAATAAAGCCTGATCTCAATATACACAATTTCCTTTCTATCTCAACAGTAAGATACTGTAAATTATTTTTTTTAGGATTAAAAACTTATCTGATCAGTCTAAATCAGTGGTTTTCCACTGGAAGTACTTTTGCTCCATCCCCCACCCCATCCAAGAACACCTGTCAATATCAGGAGACATTTTTAATTGTCACAACTAGCAGGGGATAAGGCCAGGGATTCTGTTAAACATCCTACAATGCACAGGAGAGTCCCCCAAAATAAAGCATTATCCAGTACAAAGTGTCAATAGTTCTGAGGTTGAGACCTGATCCAAATGAGCAACAAAAATGAAAACATTAAAAAGAAACAAATAATTAAGAACTTGTAATGTGTCGTTATCTTACTTTTATTTAATAAAAAGATTTTTATAAAAATAACCGTGTGCTACTCATGAAAATACATATTCAAAGCTGTCACATGTATTTATAACTAGAAACATGAAAATTACAGGCATTAATTAAGTTCTATATCTATTATGCATAGTCTACCTTTTACCAAGAAATCGGGTGCTTCTCTTTTAACACAAAACAAATTTTTTAATTTCTCCAGCTCACAAATTTCTTATTCTAAAAGTAACTATTTTTATTCCTGTACATGCAAACAAGTGCACTATAGCTACATAATCTCATTTGTAATTATAATTTCAAAACAGCTCTAAAAAAATAAGACTTTTGGTAAATTGGGGACAAAACTTAACCTGAACTGATGTGACATTACTTAGTCTATTTGTCCCACTTGGTGTGAATATTCGTATGTTTACCTGCAAAAATGTTAGCTTAAAAGCTGTCTAACACCCAGACTGTCTCTAAGTACTATTTTCCACTAAAAAGAACTCAGAAATCAGGCCCCTTAAAGAAATAACTGATTCCACATCTAGAAAACATCTTGTGCCAGAAAATAAGGAAACCATCAATGGGATGATATCAAAAGGATACAGAAACCAGCTTAAAGGGGCTCCCTCTGGCCTAGGAGGAAGCAATCTATATATATAAAAGGCTAAGTGACCGAGCATCCGACTGTCCGACCAACCAGTACATATGACGCACACTGACAATTTAAAAATAAACACTGACTCGCACAGATGCAATACATATAAAGCTCTCACTGGTGCCAGTGTAGACAGAGTAGGAAAATTCCTATTTGAACCCATTTTCAGACATGGTCAGTTATGTTGCTGTCATTCAAGTTCGAAAGGGCGTGTGATGTTAAAGTTGTAAATACTTCATCACAATGGAAATTAGCCTCCAATCAGAAGCCACTGCCCATCCTGCTGAAAAAACTCTCACTACACCTGAGGACGATTGCCTGGGGGCAATTCAAGTCAGAATCCTATTAGTCTGTAGACAAGAGGCGGTCTCTGGAGGCTTTGACTCTTTGTCTAATCCAATTAGCCCAAAACAGCCTTTACCACTGTCCTGCAATAGAGATTGAGAGGTGTAGAGGACCTACCTAATACATAGTCACAAACCCAAACAGACAACCAAAATGAGGAAACAAAGAAACAAAACCCATATGAAAGAACTAAAGAATTCTCCAGAAGAAAAGATAAATGAAGCAGAGATAAGAAATTTAACTGAAACAGAGTTCAGAGTAATGATGTTAAAAATGCTCAACAGTATAAAAAAAGATATAGTAACTATGAAAAAAGAATAGTCTGAGATAAAGAATGACATAACACAAATAAAGAACACATTGGAAGGAATACACAGCAGATTAGGAGAAGCTGAGGATCGAATCAGTGAATTAGAAGACAGAGTTGAAAATATCACTCAATTAGAGAACCAAAAAGAAAAACCAATTAAAAAACAGGAGGACAATTTAAGGGAGCTGTGGGACAATGTGAAATGTAACAATATTAGAATAGTAGGTGTGCCAGAAGAGGCAGAAAGGGAGAAAGGAATAGAGAAGGTGTTTGAAGAAATAATGGTAGAAAACTTCCCTAACCTGGTAAAGGAAAAAGTCACAAAAGTTCAGGAGGCACAGAGAACCCCAAACAAGAAGAACCCAAACAGACCCACACCCAGACACATCATAATTAAAATGCCAAAAATTAAAGACAAAGAGAGAATCTTAAAGGCAGCAAGAGAAAAGAAAACTGCTACCTACAAAGGAGTTCCCATAAAGCTGACACCTGATTTCTCATCAGAAACTCTACAGGCCAGAAGGGAATGGCATGAAGTACTCAAGATAATAGAAAGCAAGGATCTGAGACTAAGATTTATCCAGCAAGGCTATCATTCAAAATAGATGGTCAAATGGTTTCCCAGACAAAAAAAAAGGCTAAAAGGAATTCATCACCACCAAGCCAGCATTACAAGAAATGCTAAAGAGGTTACTGTAAGGGATTGCTGAGAAGAAGAAACAGAGAGAGAAACCTAGCCATACAGAATTAAAATGACTATAAATAAGTATCTCTCAATAATAACCCTAAATGTAAATGAATTAAATTCTCCAATCAAAAGGTGTAGGGTAGCTGAATGGATAAAAAAAAAAACATGACCCAACTATATCCTGTCTACAAGAAACCCCCTCAAAACAAAAGACACACACAGGATGAAAATGAAGGGATCGGAAAAAAATTTTCCATGCAAATGGAAAAGAAAAAAAAAGCTGGAGTAGCAATACTCATATCTGACAAAATAGACTTTAAAATGAAGGCCATCACAAGAGACAACAAAGGTCACTACATCATACTAAAGGGATCGATCCCACAAGAGGATATAACCCTGGTAAACATTAGGTGCACCTAAATATGTAAAAAAAACTTCCTGAGGACTTTAACGGAGAGACAACAATACAATCATAGTTGGGGGCTTTAACACCCCTCTGACTTCCCTGGACAGATCTTCCAGACAAAAACTTTAACAAGGAAACAGAGATTCTAAAGGACACACTGGATCAGATGGATTTAAGACATTTATAGAACATTTCACCCCAATGCAGCAGGATATACCTTCTTCTCAGTCATTCACAAAAGTATGGAGTTTTCTCAAAAAAATTAAAAATGGAACTCCCATTTGTCCCAATAATCCCACTTCTAGGAATATATCCCAAGAAATGAGAAACACCAATCAGAAAGAATATGTTCATAGCAGCACAATTTTCCATAGCTAAGATTTGGAAACAGCCTAGTGCCCATCAGCAGATGAGTGGATTAAAAAACTGTGGTACATCTACACAATGGAATACTATGCTGCAGTAAAAAAGAAGGAACTCTTACCATTTGCAACAGCATGGATGGACCTGGAGAGCATCATGTTAAGCAAAATAAGCCAGTCAGAGAAAGATAAATATTATATGATCTCACTCATTGGTGGCATATAATGAACAACATAAACTGATGAACAAAAATAGAACCAGAGGGGGGAAAAATATACTAGAATATAACAAAAGTAATCCTGTTATTTGCAGATTTTTAATATTTCCTACAACTTTTGTGATATCATACTATGTTAGTACAGTTTTGGTAATATTATTATACTTAAAATCCTTTTATTCTTGAAATGTTAATGTTTATTGCATGTAATATTATTATATGTAAGAACATTTTTCTCAAATAATTGGTTTATTGCATGTAACATATTTAAAATCATTTTTCTTGAGCTATTAATGTTTATTGCATGTAACTATTATATTTAAGATCATTTTTCTTCAAATAAAAAAAACTGAAAAAAATAAATAAATGAGTTTAATTTTCCCATGTCATAGATGTTCACTGTTGTTCACAAGTATGCTGCAGTAAGAATGTGTGCAAGGCTAATGAAAATTCCATCACAGATACTAAAACACAATTAAAATATTGTAAAAGCAGGCCAATACTTTCAGATCCTAGGGACACTTAAATTGATTCTTTACTACCTTTTATTTCAAAAGGTGTTACCAGCAACCAGCTCATTTTGTCTTCAGAGCATTACTATCATAAATAATTGCCAACATAACCTGTGCTCCAAAACTTGGTAGGCCCAAAGCAAAGGCTTCCACTTCAATCCACATGAACAGAACCACTACCCATGATATAAAACATATATAATATATATTGTAGCAGAGTTCTATAATTTTTTAACCTGTAAAATACTCAATATAGAAATGTTTCCTATCAGTTCTCCCAAGAATTCAACCAGACAATTTATAGTAAGGATTTACTTCTTTTCCTAAATGTGTTAATTCTGAAATCATGACATCTGATTCCAAGTGCTAAGACTTCTTGACTGCCCTCCTTTGAATTCTTCAAGTATATTCAGCATATACTGTTATAATGGCTGCTCTCAAATGAGAAAACAGTTGTTTCTAATCATTCAAATAAAGGCCTCAGTGTTACTTTAGGCTATATATCTTCTAGTCATATACCTAAATATATGTGCATGTATGTGTACTTGTTGCACATATTCATGTGTGTGTATTATGTAAACATACATATCACAATGCTGTCATATACTCCCATATTATTGTTCTTCTGTTAAATAGCAGATGCATACTGTACAACGTAAATAACTGCTTTTAAGAGATATGCAAGCTACTTCCAGTTTTTTTATTACAAACAAAGCTGTGATGAAATTCCTTTCTCATAAATCTTTGTATTCATATCTGACTTCCTTAAAATAAAGTCTTAGATGTGGCCTTGATGAATCAAAGTGTATAAACACTTTTTAATGATATTGAGAAACATCATCAAATTGTCCCTCCAGAAAGGGTGTGCCAATTAACAATATATGAGTGCACCCATTTTATCCAGTTCTTTATAATTTTTTAGATCTTTGCCAATTTGATGGAGAACAGTAACAACATATATTTTAATTCATATCTTTTATTAACAAATGAGAACAAAAAAAAATCATATTTCTTGACTACTTGTGTTTCACCTTTTAAAAATCATGTTTTCATTGTTTCCTATATTTTTTTATTGAGGAATACTTCTCTTGCCTATTGGATTATAAAATTTCTTTATATATAAAAATATTAATTTTTTTATCTATCATATATATGTTGGATCTGAGCCCCTCTGCCAGGGACTGGACCTTCTTGGATGCTGGGTATTCGACAGAGAAGCCATAAGAAGTTGTGGGTATATGAGAGAGTCTTTATTGTAGAAGCTAGTGGCCATGTAGCCATTGCTAACAAGGAGCCACTAGACAAAACAGTTCTTCAAAGCAAAGCCCCATACAGTAGCCACATACCGGCTGGCTATCAATACCAACAGGAGAATGAACATGCTGTAGTATATCCAGATGATGGAATACTACACAACGGCAAAAACAAACAGTTACATACATATATCAGCATGGTTCACTCTCAGATACTGAATGGAAAAAAATTCAGTATAATACATATGGTATGAAATGCACAATTATCAAAAATAAATATGTAGTGTTTAGAGTTTCCCAACAGTACATGCGAAGGGGGTAATTAGGGCTTTATCTTGAAAAATATTAAAACTACAAAAATTCAATTATTTTATAGCCTGCAAAATTTAGTCTTTTACTTAACTGGCGATTACTTTAAAAGGAAAGCATACCTTCACATCAACTCACTTGCAAAACAGAGAATGAAAACCCAATTACAAATAAACTATTCAACAGTGGTAAAGTCAAGTCAAACATACCTATAAGTTCAGGTGGGCTTCTTTCATTAAACCGCTCACACAGACGAATGAATGTCTCGGTATTCTCAGTTGTAGGGCACTCACCATGTCTAGCAATATGAAAACACTTTTTTTTTAAAAAGAAATTACACGTTTCAGCAAAAGGTTTCAATATTAAAGAAACCTTATATATGACTTACCCTTTACACTGAAGTTTTATATATTTGATTCCTTCTTTTTCTATGTCGTTTCTGTCATAGAACCTCGAAGTATTTGTCAAATCCACCAGCAAGCCCATTTTAACCTTAATAAGGGGGCGGGGGGAAAGGGACAGATTTACTAGTAACTGAATTTGTTCCAAAACAAGTTGACTAAATGGCAATAAGCCAGTTCATCCATCCACACTGGGAGGTTTTATGCTCACTCTGCCAATGAACTATTAACAACATACGTATCACTTATCCAAGTCTTATTCAGGGCACTAGAACTTAGCAGGCAATACATGAAATAAATTAAACCCCAAACTAATGATAGAACATAAACATAAGCAAAACAGACTCCAATATCACAAAAGCCTACCTGCATCTGCTGCTCCACCTATGATTTACTAGACAAGAGGCTAGTGCAAGCGATAGCATCTATCTGAAATACACCACAACCCAAACCCCAGGCACACAGCAGCCCAGCATTCCAAGCAACCATCACAGGAAGCAGCTAAATTCTAAAGTGAGTATATAAGGTAAAAACTGTGTATGGCTGAAAGTCCCTTATAAATCTTTTAAATAATCAGGGGGGAAAAACAGAACACATGGCCGTATTTGTGAATCTCTTGGACAACTTAATCTCTCAGGCAGTTTTTCTTTCTGCATTAAAACAGAAATCATTATTTCCTCTGTTGAGCACTAATTGGTGTAGTTGCACTCAGCCTGGCAAGATAGTCCCACTAAGAAATGCACACCTGAACTGAAACAAGAAAAAAAGTTAATCATACATCTTCCAAGTCATTCTGAAGCCTACATTCGCCAGAGAAAAATAACCTGTATTTGCTAAGTTGTTATTTTCCTCTCTTTTATTATTTCACTTATTCAGTACCTATTGTTGGACTTGCCTTAAGGAAACTGGGCTACATGATTCCAATTCCATTGTTACAGGGGGGAAATAACAAAAACATTTCAATTTCACACATGACAAAATAGATAAAATTGTGTGCTTCTAAAATATGACTAGCTGCCATAATGTGCTCGACTGATTTTTCCACATTCCTTAGCTTATGTGTAGACAGGGCTATCAATCAGGTGAGTTCTTCCTTAAATGAAATGTATTGTTTATGGTATTTTCTGCAATCTGCCACCACTAGGCCTGCTTCTCTTTTCTTCCCACATAGTTTCTGCAATGATCTTACTTCCTTCAGAGGATATATACTGCCAAATACAAAGATTTAGACACCATATTACAGCTTCTCAGTGAGTTAGAATTAAAATCCATGATGTCTGTCTCCAGGTTCAAAATCAGAAGTGAATGTAAAGTGGGCTGAGCAAAAAATAATAAATTCTCTAAATATATAGGAATACTTTAGCTAAGAAAATTGAGAAAGTGTACTGTGTGACTTAATTGCCAAGCCACATATATATGTAGAAATGTGTGTTAATATATCTGTGTGGATAATGTGTCTGTGTGTAAATGTATCTGAGTACATAACATATACACATACATATATTACATAGGCATATGTATTTTTCATAATAAATAATCCCATTCTATGAGTAAAGCTAATAGTATTATCTCATAGAATTATAAGGTTTAAATGAAGTCCTTACTTTGTGCCAAGCATTAGTCTACATGCCTTATTGTATTTACTAATTTCATTTACAAATGAGGAAACTAAAACATGAATATGTTATGTAACTTGCCCACAAAGCTGTAATTGGTAAACCAGAATTCAAACCCAAGCTGGCTTCTAAGCCCAAGCTCTTAGCTCACTGTCTAGGAAATAGTTAATGCTTTATAATGTTAACTATGACTTTCAGTACAATTATTGATAATGAAAATAAAAATTAAAAGTTTATAAGCTAAAATAAAACATATAAACAAATATTCAAAACTACACCAAGAAAATTATGAGTAAAAAGTTTTCAAAATCTAAATAATGACTCTTGCTCTGGCCGGTATGGCTCAGTGGTAGAGTGTCAGCACTAACAAAAAAGAGTCACAAGTTCGATTCCCAGTCCAGGATGGGTCCCTGGGTTGCAGATTCCTTCCCAGCCCTTGTCAGGGTGCATTTTGAAAATCAATGAAAAAAATCAATGGAAAAAATATCCTTGGGTGAGGATTAACCAAATAAATAAGTTAAAAAATAGATAAGTGGAGAAACGAAGATGGCGGCATAGGTAAACACCGGAGATTGCTGCCTCACAATCACTTCAAAAATACAACTAAAAGATGGAACGGACATCATCCAGAACCACAAGAAGGCTGGCTGAGTGGAAATTCTACAACTGGAAGGAAAGAGAAAAGCATACCGAGACTCAGAGGAGGTGCTGTGTGGAAGTAAAATACAGAGGTACAGAGGCACAGGGGGAGAGGGTTAGCAGCTGAAGACACGGTTGTCTTTTTCAATCGGGAGGGAGTCTCAAGCTCTGAACTCCATTTCCAGGCAAGTCTCTGGGGACCCAGACTCATACGAGAGAAACTGGACTGTCTGGCATAGGTCAGAACTCTAGGAAAGCATTCTCTCGGGGGTGCTTGCAGCGATGCTGGGACACTGAGAAGCAGGGCCTCTGAGGGCAGGACTGAGAGCAGCCATAACTGCTAGCCCCGCCCTGTTGATCCCCTGGGACCCCGCCCTGCCCAAGCCAGGGAGGCTTTTGCATATGAAAGGCCTGGCTCTTTGCAATCTGATAATTACCTAACAAACTGCAGCTGGCCCAAGACCCCAGGGCAACTTGCATTGCCTCACAGCTGGCTCCTGCTGGATAGCCTCAGGCAGAGGCTAGATTAGCACCTACTTAGAGATCCAGGAGCCACTGTGCCCAGAGGTCAGAATGGGACCATCCAGACTGCAGCTCCTCAGATTCATAAAGGACACACTCAGGGGGCAGACTCAGTGAGAACCAAAGCCCCATTGAAGCAAGTCTTTCCCCAGAGGGGTGTCTCCAGCACAGAAGTTCTCCCACAATAGACACAGCTGATTCTCACAGCCAATTGGACTGGAGGTCAACCCCTCCCAGCATTACCTACAACAATCAAGGCTTAACTACAACAAGACTGTGCACAAAGACCACAAGGGGGTGCACCAAGAGTGTCTACCTCAGGTAATTGGGGAAGCTGAGCCACCGGGCCCTATAGGACACCTAGTACAGAAAGCCACTCTATCGACACAGCGAAGCATAAAAAAATGCGGAGAAAAAGAAAAGGACACAAATGACAGAAATGGAGGAAAGCAAACTACTGGATATAGAGTTCAAAACCACACTTTTAAGGTTTCTCAAGAATTTTCTAGAAACTGCCGATAAACTTACTGAGACCCTCAAGAAATCTAATGAGACCCTCGAGGTTGTAATAAAGGACAAACTAGAAATTAAGCATACACTGACTGAAATAAAGAATATTATACAGACTCCCAACAGCAGACTAGAGGATCGCAAGAATCAAGTCAAAGATTTGAAATACGAAGAAGCAAAAAACACCCAATTGGAAAAGCAAAATGAAAAAAGAATCCGAAAATACGAAGATAGTGTAAGGAGCCTCTGGGACAGCTTCAAGCGTACCAACATCAGAATTATAGGGGTGCCAGAAGATGAGAGACAGCAAGATATTGAAAACCTATTTGAAGAAATAATGACAGAAAACTTCCCCTACCCGGTCAAAGAAATAGACTTACAAGTCCAGGAAGCGCAGAGAACCCCAAACAAAAGGAATCCAAAGAGGACCACACCAAGACACATCATAATTAAAATGCCAAGAGCAAAAGACAGAGAGAATCTTAAAAGCAGCAAGAGAAAGAAAGGCAGTTACCTACAAGGGAGAACCCATATGACTGTCAGCTGATTTCTCAACAGAAACTTTGCAGGCCAGAAGGGAGTGGCAAGAAATATTCAAAGTGATGAATACCAAGAACTTACAACCAAGATTACTTTATCCAGCAAAGCTATCATTCAGAATTGAAGGTCAGATAAAGAGCTTCACAGATAAGAAAAAGCTAAAGGAGTTCATCACCACTAAACCATATGAAATGCTGAAAGGTATCCTTTAAGAAGAGAAGAAGAAAATGGTAAAGATACAAACTATGAACAACAAATACACATCTATCAACAAGTAAATCTAAAAATCAAGTGAATAAATAATCTGATGAACAGAATAAACTGGTGATTATAATAGAATCAGGGGCATAGAAAGGGAGTGGACTGACTATTCTTGGGGGAGAAAGGGGTGTGGGGGATGCAGGAAGAGACTGAACAAAAATCGTGCACCTATGGATGATGACAGTGGGGGGGTGAGGGCGGAGGGGAGGGTGGGAAACGAGTAGAGGGGCGATATGGGGGGAAAAGAGGAACAATATAATAATCTGAACAATAAAGATTTTTTAAAAAATAGGGAAGTACCTAGATAGATGATAAAAATAAATAAATCGTGACTCTTCTATCCCATGATAAGAGCCTTACAATACAATGGGCACTAATATTTACTCAATGTACTAATATACAGCATACAATAATAGACTATCAAGAGTATAAAATAGGAGAGTTATAAAGATTAATGTTATGAGTTGAATTATGTCCTCTAAAAAGATACATTCAAATCTTAACTCCCTATGAATATGACTTTATTTGAAAAGTAGAGGCCCAGTGCACAAAAATTCGTGTAGTCAGGGGGTCTCTCAGCCCGGCCTGAGCCCTGTAGCAGTCCAGGACCCATCAGGGGATGTCCACCTGCCAGCTTAGGCCCATTCCCCGGGGAATTGGGCCTAAGCTGGCAGTCAGACATCCCTCTGGTAGTCCAGGAGTCCTGGGGGATGTCTGACTGAGGCTTAGGCCCACTCCCTGCAGGGAGCAGACTTAAGCTGTCAGTGGACATCCTTAGTGCTGCAGAGGAGGAGGGAGAGGCTCCTGCCACCACCGCTGCGCTTGCAGCCATCAGCCCGGCTTGTGGCTAAGTGGAGGTCCCACTGCATTGAGCGTCTACCCCCTGGTGCAGTGCACGTCATAGCGACCCGTCGTTCCCAGTCATTCTGATGTTAGGGTCAATTTGCATATTATCCTTTTATTATATAGAATAGGGTCTTTGCAAATATAACAAAGAAAAGATGAAGTCATGCTGAATCAGGGTGTCCCTATAAGAGAAAAATGTGGACATAGATACATACTGGAAGAATGTCAACAATGAAGCAAAGACAACTGAAGGAGCTGTAAGCCAAGAAATGCCAACAATTGCTGGCAATCACTAGAAGCTAGAAGAAAAGCATGGAAAAGAATCTCCCTCCAAGCCTCCACAAAGAATCAACCCTGCCAAGACTTAAATTTGGAACTTTTAGCATCCAAAACTGTGAGAGAATAAAGGTCTGTTTTTTTAAAGTAATTTTTTATTTTTCAATTGCAGTTGACATACAATATTAGTTTAAGGCGTACAACCCAGTGATTAGACATTTACATAACTTATGAAGTGACTGCCCCAATAAATCTACTACCCATTCTGACACCACAGTTATATTATCACTAGGGGCCCGGTGCACGAAATTCGTGCACTGGGTGTGTGGGGGGGGGGAGTGTCCCTCAGCCCAGCCTGCCCCCTCTCACATACTGGGAGCCCTCAGGCGTTGACCACCATCACCCTCCAATCGCAGGATCGGCCCCTTGCCCAGGCCTGACGCCTCTACCCTAGGCGTCCAGCCCGGGCAGCGGGGACCTGCAGTGGCAGCGGGGGGGCGCCGCGATTGCGGGGGCTCCGCCCCTGCCCCTGCAGGATGCCTCTGGCCTAGGCGTCCGGCCCGGGCAGCGGGGACCCACAGCTGCAGCAGCCCCGCGATCATGGGCTTCGCTTTAGGCCCAGGCAAGGGGCCCCTAGCTCCTGGGACTGCCAGCTTCGACCATGCCCAGCTCCCATCGCTGGCTCCACCCCTACTTCCTGCTATCACTGGCCAGGGCGGAAAAGGCACCTGATTCTCCGATCATGGCTGGGGGGCCCCCCAGCTCTTAGCTCCCCCCTGGGTTTCCGATCACTGTCAGTGTCAGAGGGCTTCTTCCTGCTTTCCCTTTTGCCTCCCTGCATTGTGCCTACATATGCAAATTAACTGCCATCTTGTTGACAGTTAACTGCCAATCTTAGTTGGCAGTTAATTTGCATATAGCCAATGAAAAGGGTATCGTCGTACGCCAATTACCATTTTTCTCTTTTACTAGGGGCCCGGTGCACGAAATTCGTGCACTGGGTGTGTGGGGGGGGGGAGTGTCCCTCAGCCCAGCCTGCCCCCTCTCACATACTGGGAGCCCTCAGGCGTTGACCCCCATCACCCTCCAATCGCAGGATCGGCCCCTTGCCCAGGCCTGATGCCTCGGCCAGAGGTGTAGACCCCCATCACCCTCCGATCTCCTGATCGGCCCCTTGCCCAGGCCTGACGCCTCCGCCAGAGGCATAGACCCCCATCACCCTCCGATCGCCTAATCGGCCCCTTGCCCAGGCCTGATGCCTCAGCCAGAGGCGTAGCCCCCCATCACCCTCCGATCGACTGATTGGCCCCTTGCCCAGGCCTGACGCCTCCGCCAGAGGTGTCAGGCTTGGACAGGGGACCCCCATCTCCCCCCGATCACTGGCTCTGGCCCCCGCCCAGGCCTGAGGCCTCTGGCCCAGGAATCATGCCTGGGCAGGGGACCCCCATCTCCCTCTGATCGCTTGCTCCACCCCCCACCCAAGCCTGACGCCTCTGACCCAGGCTTCAGGCCTGGGCAAGGGGACCATCATATCCCCCCAATCCCCGGCTCAGCCCCCAGCCCAGGCCTGATGCCTCAGCCAGGGGAGTTGACCCTCATCACCCTCTGATCACCAATCACCGGATCGGCCCCTTGACCAGGCCTGAGGCCTCCGGCAGAGTTGTCAGACCTGGGCAGGGGACCCCCAGCTCCCCGCGGTTGCAGGCTCCGCCCCTGCCCAGGCCTAACGCCTCTGGCCTAGGCGTCCAGCCCGGGCAGCGGGGACCCGCAGCTGCAGCGGCCCCACGATCGTGGGCTCTGCTTTAGGCCCAGGCAAGGGACCCCTAGCTCCCGGGACTGCCAGCTTCGACCGTGTCCAGCTCCCATCGCTGGCTCCACCCCTACTTCCTGCTATCACTGGCCAGGGCGGCAAAGGCGCCTGATTCTCCGATCATGGCTGGGGGCCAGGGCAAACGCGGCCCCAGGGCCGCCTTTGCCCTGCCCCCCAGCTCTTATCTCCCCCCTGGGTTTCCGATCACTGTCAGTGGCAGGGGGCTTCTTCCTGCTTTCCCTTTCGCCTCTCTGCAGTGTACCTATATATGCAAATTAACCGCCATCTTGTTGGCAGTTAACTGCCAATCATAGTTGGCAGTTAATTGCCATAGTTGGCAGTTAATTTGCATATAGCCCTGATTAGCCAATGAAAAGGGTATCGTCGTACGCCAATTACCATTTTTCTCTTTTATTAGATAGGATTAGTGTTGATTGATTATATTCCTTATGCTTACTTTATATCCCCATGGCTATTCTGTATCTACCAATTTATACTTCTTAATCCCTTTACCTTTTCACTGATCCCAACCCCCAAAATGTTCTCCGCATCTATGAGACTTTCTGTTCTGCTTGTTTTTCAGATTCCACATATTAGTAAAATCATCTGACATTTGCCTTTCTCTAACTTATTTCACTTAGCATAATACCCTCTAGGCCCATCTATGTTGCAGATGGCAAAATTTCACTTTTTTATGGCTGAATCATATTCCATTGTATACATGCACCATTTCTTCTTTATCCATTCATTTATTGTTGGACACTTACGTTGCTTCCATATCTTGGTTATAGTTAATACTGCAATAAACATATTGATGCATATTTCTTTTCAATTTAGCATTTTTAGTTTCTCTGGGTAAATACCCAGAATTGAAGTTGCTGGGTCCTTCTTTGTCTCTTGTTATAGCCTTTGTTTCAAAGTCTATTTTGTCAGGTATAAGTATTACTACCCCATCTTTTTATTTTGTTTCCATTTTCATAAAATACCTTTTTTCATCCCTTTACTTGCAATTTGTGTGTCTTTTGATCTGAATTGAGTCTCTAGTAGACATATGTAAGGGTGTTGTTTTTTATCCTTTCAGTCACCATATGTCTTTTGATTGGAGCATTTAATCCATTTGCAGTTAAAGTAATTGTTGATAAATATGTATTTATTGCCATTTTATTATTCATATTTTTTCTTCTTCCTCTTAAAAAAAACCCTTTTAGCATTTCTTATAATACTAGTTTGCTGGTAATAAACTCCTTTAGCTTTTTCTTGTCTGGGAAGTTCTTTATCTGTCCTTCTATAGCTTTGCTGAGTAGAGTAATCTTGATAGTAGATTCTTCATTTTCATCACTTTGAATATTTCATGCCACTCCCTTCTGGTCTGCAAAGTTTCTGCTGAGAAATCAGCTGACAGTCTAATGGAAGCTCTCTGGTAGGTAACTAACTTCTTTTTCTCTTGCTGCTTTTACGATTTTCTGTTTGTCTTTAATCTAAAGTTCTGTTGTTTTAAGCCACCCAGTTTGTGATAACTTGTTACAGCAGTCCTAGGAAACTAATACAATCAGCATTGTGTCAGAATAACATAGAAAATTGCAATTTCATTTAGGAAAATAGTTCGGCACATTCTTGTAAAATCAACCATGCACTCAGCAATCATATTCTTGGGTATTTGTCCCAGAAAAATGAAAACCATGTTCACACAAACACCTGTACATTAATGTTCATGGCAGCTTTATTCACAATACCCCACAACTGGAGACAACTCAAATTGGTTAAAAGATTATTTAACTATTCAACAGGAGAATGGTTTAATAAATTCTGATACATCCATACAACTGAATAGTATTCAGCAATAAAAAGGAATAAACTTTTTATTAATACATGCAACAACTTGGATGGAACACAAGGGAATTATGTTTAGTGAAAAAAGTCAATCCCAAAAGATCACATACTGTTTTATTCCATTTATATAAAATTCTCAAAATAGGGAAAATAATATGTGACTTTTGGGGATTGACATCTTATATACAGTGGGGCCTTGACTTATGAGTTTAATTCGTTCCGAGACCGAGCTCGTTAAGGAGCTCGCTAACTCAAATTACTCTATCAACTCAATGCAAAAAAATCGGCCGAGAGACAGTTGGTATCTCAAAAAACTTGTTAGTCAGGACACTCGTAAGTCAAGGCCCCACTGTAATTGTAGTATAATATCAAAAGCAGGAAATTGACATTGGTACAGAACCATTGAGCAGGTTGCAGATCTTATTTAGTTTTTACCAGTTTTTATATGCATTCATTTGTGAATATGTGTATATAGTTCTTTGCAGTTTGATCCAATGTATAGATTCATGGTGGTGGTTGCAGAACTGTAGCAGACCCCCTTCCCACTCCCAACCTTGTATAGATAATAATTCTGTACCAATGTTGATTTCCTGCTTTTTTTTATTTTTTTTAAATATATATATATTTTATTGATTTTTTTACAGAGAGGAAGGGAGAGGGATAGAGAGTTAGGAACATCAATGAGAGAGAAACATCGATCAGCTGCCTCCTGCACACTCCCCACTGGGGATGTGCCCGCAACCAAGGTACATGCCCTTGACTGGAATCGAACCTGGGACCCTTGAGTCCACAGGCCGACGCTCTATCCATTGAGCCAAACCGGTCAGGGCAATTTCCTGCTTTTGATATTGTACAATTACATAGGATGTCACCAATGGGAATAAATGGGAGTAGGGTTCATAGATCTCTGTACAATTTTTGCAATTTCAAATAAAAAGTTTTTTTAAAAGCCACTTGAAGAACAAGAGGAAGATAAAGTATATTAAATCAGTATAAAAAATGTTTTGTTTCTTACCTTCAAACTCTTTAGATAATTTGAGAGCATACTGGGATAGAACCGATTTTCTTCAGCAACTTGACTATCATATCTTGGTCCTAACATTGTCTTCAGAGGTAAGAATCTTCCTAAACAACATGAAGATGAGTAACAATTTTCATTTAAAAAAAAAAAAGGTCCAGGTTAAAATGCTCTAATTAGCAATTCTCAAAGTCACTTTCTTAAAATGTTTTAAATGAACTGTTCATGAAGCATTCTCAATGTAAACTATACTTTTAAAAGATACTGCCTTGGAACTTTTAAGGACAATATAAATTCTAGAAACTGACAAAGAAATGTAATAGAAAAAGAGAAATTACCAGGTTATAGAACTTCTATGAAGACTCTTAAGTTCTAAACCACTACATTAAAAAATTATTGCCTTAAAACCTTTAAAGATATGGTACTAGAAAATTGATAAAGGAGCAAATTAAATCAGTTCTTTAAAATTCCTAATTATACCTTCTTTTTTTGTTTAAATATATTTTATTGATTTTTTTACAGAGGGGAAGGGAGAGGGATAGAGAGGTAGAAACATCGATGAGAGAGAAACATTGATCAGTTGCCTCCTGCACACCCCTTACTGGGGATGTGCCGGCAACCAAGGTATATGCCCTTGACCGGAATCAAACCTGGGACCCTTTAGTCCGCAGGCCGACGCTCTATCCACTGATCCGAACCGGTTAGAGCTATACCTTCTTAATATAAACTTGAAACTCTATCTTATGAACCTTATCCTACATCTAAGGATAAGGATCATCCTGAGAAGCATGCTAACCAAAATCATTCTCCAAACTATCAGTGATTATAATTCAGCAAGACTGACTGACCTTTTTGGCCTTTATTTCTGAATCACAATATAAGCATAGGAGAAGTCACCTTATATAAGCAATTTTTAAATCACCCATTTTAAAATTTTAATGTGTTAAAACAATAAGAATAAATATCTACCTAAAACAACATCTGAGTAAAATCTTAACATCTGTCCAGAGGCTTTAACCTAAATTTCATAAAAAGATAATTTTAAAAAATTTTTATTTTCTATAAAACTTCTCAACAATAGAAGCTTTGGCCTGATGGCTCAGTTGGTTGGAGTGTCATCCCACACCCCAAAAGGTTGTGGGTTTGATTCCGGGTCAGGGCACATACCTAGGTTGCGGGTTCAATCCCAGGCGCATGTACAGGAGGCAACCGATCGATATTTCTCCCTCACATCAACATTTCTCTTTCAATCTCTCTCGAAAAAAAAAAAAAAATCAATAAAAACATATCCTCAGGGGAGGATTTAAAAAATCACCAATAATCTCCACATTGCTAAATCCAATGGTCAATTATCAGTTCTCAAATAAGCCCGCTGGTGTGGCACAGTGGTTGAGCTTGGACCCATGAATCAGGAGACCACAGTTTGATTTCCGGTCAGGGCACATGCCCAGGTTGTGAGCTCAATCCCCATTAGGGGGTATGCAGGAGACAGCCGATTGATGATTCTCTCTCATCATTGATGTTTCTATCTCTCTCTCCCTCTCCCTTCCTTCTCTCTGAAATCAATTTTTTAAAAAACATTTTTTTTAAAAGACAACGCAAATGACTGGTCATTTTTTAATTTAAGAGGGAGCTCATGAATCACTTTTTCATTGGCTTCCAGGACACTACATCCTCCTGGTTTCCTAACTCTCTGGCCTCTCCTTCTCAGTCTCTTTTACTGGCTCGTCCTCATCTCCCTGGCCCCTCTATGTTTTGTCCAGGGCTCTGTCCTTGGACTTCTTTCTATCTACACTCACTCCCCTGACATCTTATCTAGTCTCATAGCTTTTAAAGCCACCAATGTGTTAATGTCTCACAAATGTGTATCTCCAGCCCAAACATCTCCCTTAACTCTAGTGATTATCAAACTCCCTACTTGATTTAGTCTCTACTTGATGTCTTACAGACATCTCAGTCTTTTTATTTTATTTATTTTTATTTTTCAGAGAGAGTGGAAGGGAGGAGGGGGGAGAGGGAAAGAGAAACATGGATGTAAGAGAGACACATTGATTGGCTGCCTCCCAAACGCACCCCAACCAGGCCAGGGATCAAGCCTGCAACCCAGGCACGTGCCCTCGACTGGAATCAAACCCAAGACCCTTCAGACCACAGGTCGACTCTAATCACTGAGCAAAACCAGCAGGGCCAGACATCTCAGTCTTGATATCCAAATGACACCAAAACCTGGTCCTCTCATGGTCTTCCCTGTCACAGCAAATGGTAACACATTTTTTAGTAGCTCAGGCCAAAACCTTTGGAGCTATCCCTGACCTTGATTCATCTCTTTCTAGCACATCCCATATCTAATCTTAGCAATTCCTATCAAATCTTCAAAATACATCCAGAATCTGACCAACTTCTCACCACCTCTACCATTATTTCACCTAGATTATTACACTTCACTGAGCTTATTTAATAGTGCCTATTAAGTACCAGGCATTGTTCTAGGTGCATGGAATACATTGGGGGGGGGGGGGGGGACAGACAAAAGTCCCTGATAGAGCTTACATTCTACTGGGAAATATAAACATAGTAAGTTAATAATATGGTATGTTAGAAGATTCAGGCCATTAGACCCTCTCCTCTCCTCCAACTATCTATCTAGCAAACTTCCATTTTTTCAACATAATTCATGTATCAGCTCCTCTGGGAAGCCTTCCCTGATCCCTTTTTTCCTCCCCATCTCCTCTTACCCAACCTCAAACAAAGAAACAGGTTCATTACCTCTGATATTCCATAATATTCTATAATAGTCATTACTGCATTTATTTCAAAAGAAAGATATTTTAAAATAATGGTTTGCCACTCCCATGAGACTATGAGCTCTTTAAGGTGAAGAACTATATCATAATCATCTCCCTAACCCCAAGGAGTAGCACAAAGTAGGCACTCAAATATTTGCTATGTAAAATAACTTCAAAGTTACCATCACTATCACAAGACTGTCTCATATTTATATTCCCAGTTAGTGCCTAATAAGTTCTTAACAAAATAATTTTATGTTCAAAGACCTTTAAGAAATAAGAAGCTTGTTTTCTTTAAAGTGTTCAAATGAAATCTATCATTCAGAAGGAGAAAAGAGAATTCTTCAGACATAAAGTTTGGCCCTATATACAGGAGCTCTCTCACTAGAGTCTGGTTTAATTAGAGAAGGAGACTTCATAGTGGAACAGATTATATATAATTAGCACCATCTTCTTTCTGATCCAGGAAAATTACGAACTTCTGGTACTAATAAAATGCATCCTAATGTCTACAATGAGAAAATTTAAGCAGGCACAACACATTTTCCTACATATGTAAAATACCAAAGAAATTATACAGTAAGCATAGAACTTTTATAGTTAGAAAACTTAAGAAAAAAGGAAGTAGAAAATGGGAATGATTCCTTCTTTTTCACTAAATCTTGCAAGAATATAGCTAGTATTTTTTGCTCTGCTACTATAAAACACTGCTAACCCTTCATTTCCAAAATACACTATGCAACATGAACACTTCTAGAACACAGACAAAACTTTAAGCGAACTTCAGAGAAACATCAAGAATCCTACGGTGCATTCACTTTACTTTCTAAGAAGCATTATACAAGCTGAAGCACTATTTATTAGTAAGTAAAGATCTAGTTTGGTTGTCAGGAGGCCTGGGGTTCCGTCCAGGGACTACATACAATCAATCAGATAGGTGAGTTTAGAGACTCGCTAAACCACAATAATTAAGAATCTAGCCAAAATATTCCAATGCTGTAAAGGAAAAACATTTTATTCTTGACCCTTCGTTTCCAACAGAAGGATTTTTTAAAAAGCACACAATTCTGTTTCTCGGAGAGGTATAAAGCTGCCTGGAGCTCAGCACCTCACCTGCTGCTATCAACCCCCAGTCAGTGCTACATTTGTCCCATTTTTAATCTAACAGTAAGTCAGTGTTCTGATATTTGTCACTGCCATCCAGCAGACTATTTAAAATTCTGATTTTAAGCTATTTTTTTTAATTCAAAACATTCACCTTGACAAGAACGTCTTTATGATTTTGCTTTTCTCGAAGTGTAGCGGATAACTCTAATGAAAGTATCCAGGAAATAATCTCCAGGCTAGAAAAGACACCAAACATCCAAGTTCAGAAGTTTCTCCATAACTTTATAGAGAAAACCAATATAAAAAGAAAAGATTGCCCTAGCCGGTTTGGCTTAGTGGATAGAGCGTCGGCCTGCGGACTGAAAGGTCCCAGGTTTGATTCCGGTCAAAGGCATGTACCTTGGTTGCGGGCACATCCCCAGTGGGGAGTGTGCAGGAGGCAGCTGATCGATGTTTCTCTCTCATCGATGTTTCTAACTCTCTATCCCTCTCCCTTCCTCTCTGTAAAAAATCAATGAAAATATTTTTTTAAAAAATAATAAAAAAATAAAATTAAAAAAAATTAAAAAAAAAAGAAAAGATTCACCAGGCCAGTGTAGCTCAGTGGTTGAGCATCGACCCATGAATCAAGAGGTCACCTGTTTGATTCCAGGTCAGGGCACATGCCTGCAGTAGGGGTCGTGTAAGAAACACCCCAATAAATATTGATGTTTCTCATCGATGTTTCTATTTCTCTCTCCCTCTCCCTTCCTCTTTCTAAAATAGGATTCAATGTTACATTAGAAATGATAAAGGAAAAAGTCACAATGGCTAGAGAGCAAGACCTATAAAGAAAATGTTAAGAGTTCTCATCAATTCATTTGAATAAAGTGTAGTGATTATCAAGTACAATTGTTTTCATTACAACCGAAAATGCATATAAAAGTGATTAGAACATAAACAAAATTATTTCATTTTTGTTGAAGAAAAACATTTCCTTACCCTAAGACTTGGTTAAAGTATCTTTCAGTAACACTTTTATACATAGTTTATATGGCTTTATTGACTAAAGATTTTATATGGAATGTGAAAAAAGCTGACAAACTAGAAGAATCAGAAAATTAAGTTAGCCCAGCCAGCATGGCTCAGTGGTTAAGCATCGATCTATGAACCAGGAGGTCACAGTTCGATTCCCCAGCAGGGCACATACCCAGGTTTCCAGCTCAAACCTCAGTGTGGGGAGTGCAGGAGGCAGACAATCAATGATTCTCTCTCACCATTGATGTTTCTATCTCTCTCTCTCCCTCTCCCTTCTTCTCTGAAATCAATAAAAATATTAAAAAAGAAAATCTAAATTAAAAATAACTTACAGAATCTCCTCTTCCAATAATTTTATATAACTAAACAGAGTATAAATATGTACTCATAGGCCACTACAAAATCCTTTATATTTTGTTTCAAAACACACTTCTAGAAAAAACACACATCCAATGAAAGACAACAATTTTAACACAATTTGAAAATCAGCAAAAGATCTGGACATTTCACAAAAGAAGATACATGAACTGCCAAACAGCACATGAAAAGATGCTCAACATCAAACCACAATAAGATAATAAAGTGGGTAAAATTTAAAAGCCTGATCACACCAGGTATCGAAGAGGATGTGGAGCAAATAGAACTATCATATATTGATGGTGGAAATGTAAAATACTCAGATTTTGGGGAAGAGTTTGGCAGTTTTTTAAAAGGCTAAATATACATCCACCATATGATCCATTTCCATTCTAGAGGTTTACACAAACAAAATGAAAAAATATGTTCATACAAAGAATTGTAAATGAATGTTCCTAGCAAGTGAATCTGTAATAGCCAAAAACTGGAAACAACCCAAATGACCAGAAACAACTGAATGAAATAAACAAACTGTGGTGTATTCATAACAATAGAATACTACTCAGCAATAAAGGGGGATGAACTATTGCTACATACAGGTACGTGGGAAAATATCAAAATAATAATCTTGAGTGAAAGAAGCCAGATACTCCCCCAATAAAAAGTACATACCAAACTATTCCACTTACTTAAAAAATATACAGAAAATGCAAACTGCTCTATAATAACAGAAAGCAGATCAGTGGTTGCTTGAAGAGGGAGACAAAAAAGGGCAGGAGGAACCCTAGCCGGCTTGGCTCAGTGGATAGAGCGTCCTTGGACTGAAGGGTCCCACTTCGATTATGGTCATCAATGTTTCTCTCTCTGTCTCTCCCCCTCCCTTCCATTCTCTCTAAAAATCAATGGAAAAATATCCTCGGGTGAGGATTAACAATAACAA